>NC_050184.1:23960342-24260342 GCF_008315115.2 Sander lucioperca | reverse complement strand
GTCACAGGCCGACGATGCCATCAGGACCACATCATCCACAAAAAGCAGCGATGAGATCCCCAGCTCACCAAACTGCAACCCCTCTCCACCCCGACTATGCCTCGATATCCTGTCCATAAATACTACAAACAGGATTGGTGACAAAGCGCAGCCCTGGCGGAGGCCAACTCTCACCTGAAACGAGTCCGACTTACTGCCGAGAACCCGGACACAGCTCTCGCTTTGGTCCTTTTTGAAAAGGGGAACCACCACCCCGGTCTGCCACTCCTGTTACAGTTAAAATATAAAAAAATCGGTCAAATCTGTTGTTATGTCTGTGGTCTCTGGATTTGAAAATCCTCGTGTGAACCATGCTTAGGTAAGCAAGTGAAAGTAAAGACAAGCTCCCATACAAGAGACGGATCAGGATGAGACACAGACCTGCACAGTGAACTGCATCTTGTGTCCTCTGACAAGCAGTCAATAGTGAAAGGAAGAAACAGCTTGTTCAGCAAAAGAAAAGAGTGGGAAATGAAGAGGGGAAGACATCATGTAGCAGGAGGAGAAGAGAGTGAAATGAGTGCTTCAGGCTCTCATAAAACCAAAGATTAATTTGTCATTGAAATAAATCTACAGCATGGGACGCATATTAGTGAACATTGTGTTTAAAAGCAATTATACACCAGTCATTTCCTTTTTCTCAGAGATAAGAATCTGAACATTGAGCCATTTATGAAAGAGAAATGACTGCAAGTCCCATAATGGCCAAGGGAAAAGTGGTGTTGTTGACCCACTATAAAGTAGCCTAGTTGACAGATCATCATGAAACAATACTAGCATGTTATTTTGTAAAGACTGTATAATCTATGTGCATTCTATGTGTTATATTCAAAACTCTATTTTTTGTTTGTTTGTTTAGACAGTCATTGTATCTTTACCGTGAATCATGCTGGGCAGAAAGAGAGGATGTTTAGCAAAAAGAAAATCACACTGACCATGACCTTCACATACATCGTAGAGGATGACCAGATATAGTTCCCCACCACCAAACTGTGTGGCAACTACAAGAACCTCAATTAGCCAAGTAATTAGGTCATATATCAAAACAATGAAACGCCTGGGTGAGGAGGGAAAGAGATGGTCAGAGAGGAGATGAAAGAAGCAGAAGAGAAAGAGAGTGGAGAGTTTAACGAGGAAGGGGGGAAACAAGGATGTATAGGGAGATGAAAAAAGGATGGAGTTGGAGAACACAAGAGAAAAGAAGACACAAAGAGAGACTGGAAGAGACGGGAGGAAGCCATCTGCTATTAAAAGGCTAAAGCATAAGAGAGAAACAAGAAGGTGCTACAGAAAGACAGGGCACTAAATTGAAAGCAACTGGAGCATGGTATGACAGAGGTAGAGGAAGATTTGTCAGGACATATAATCTGGTGTTTAGAGTGCGTCTTGTTGGAAATCAGTGTGTCACCCTGGTGACAAATCAGCATGGCTCTCAACACTTCTGGTTTGCGAGGAAATGCAAGAGCCAGGCTGACTTCTCGGCTATCTCACGGTGCTCACTGATAACTACGTAGAACAATTTTGCAAATTTTTTTGGCAACATCTTACTACTCATTACTCATCACAGCAAAAAGTCAAGTTAGGCTCAATTATAAGACTCTGATGCACCTTCAGTAACTTCAAATAACAACAGAAAAAAAAAGAAATTTCAAACACTCAAGAGAGCACTACATCAGGTCTGACATGAGGGCACTACGTCAGTGTGTCACTTTCTGAATATAATGTGTTTGTGTATGTATGCCTGTATGCATGCATGCATGCATGATCATCCATCCAGTCTGTCTCCTTTTCCATTTTTCTAAACTGTCATGTCTGCACTGCCGGTCTCCTGAGGGCCAAAGCATCTCATAGCTCACACTTTACACGCTGTCCTTGCACTGGGGTTGTGTTCAGATGCAGTAGGTAAACAAACAGAAAGCAGGGATTGTGCATTGTGTGTGTGTGTGTGTGTGTGTGTGTGTGTGTGTGTGTGTGTGTGTGTGTGTGTGTGTGTATAAGAGAATAAATGTCCAGTGAAGAAGTTTATGCAGCAAGGCACACATATACACACATCTTCCTAAACGACAGTAATACCAAAAGCACTATGACAACATGCATAATTAAAGGCACTCCACCTAAAAATAGAAGGGTGGGAAAGAGAGAGTATGGAAACAAGAGATGAGTGAGAAATGAGAGAAAGACAGAGAGGGGTAACGAAGAACTGAGATGTCCACAGCAATAACAAAGTAGGAAAAAAAATCTGATGCACAAATTGTGTGGATAGTCTGACTTTTGTATTAAGGAGTAAACTTGTCAATTTTCTATTCCATCTTCAAACAAACAGTGTGAAATGACTCAAGCGGCTGTCTGATTGCCTGAAAGAAAAGACTTGATGGGAGACGTGGCTTCATTATGTGGAGAAATAACAGGCAGTCGGCAAAGGCGTCTGTGATATTTGCATTATTTTGTGTAGAAGATTAAAAATGGCGCTAAAGTTCTCTACATTCATAACATGTTCGCGATTGATTTGCCTAAAGCATGCCATTCCATTTTACATTCCTCAGCCACTTCAATTAAAGAAAAAACACCTTGCTGTTACAAGTCCTCTCCTTGCCCGCATTATTATCTCTCTTCTTTATCCACCCCCCCTCCCCCACCCCCACCTCCCATTATCAGCTTATTTCCGATATGCAATCTCCTTTTTATCTTTTTCTTGTGTCTCGTTGGCCGTGCCTCAGTGCACCTTATTAAAATGTGTATTTTCAAATCATTCTTCAAAGGCAAAATGTTTGCATAAAACAACCAGAGCCATGCCCCATGTTACAGGAAATTACAGTCAGACTGAGCAGATAGCCCACCTCTTTCTTGCCATCTGCTTTCTGTGTATTGGTTTGCGAACATTGTGCTACACAGCTGCAAATCAAGTGACAAAACACTGTATACTTTCAGTCATTATATTGGCTTATCGTTGTTTCTTCAGATTCTGAAACACAGCCCAAGCACTTGGCACATAGCTGTCAAAACAACCTATTTTCAGCAAAATGTATCTCTACAGCACTCGATCTGTATCCACAAACCACACATATTCATAAAACAACCTAGCACATCTTTCAACAAAATGACTGAGCTACTGTAGAGCAGCATACAGTGAAACTCCTCTGATCCACATTGGGACTGTTTATTTGTTTAAACCCCATAGCCTAGGCTGTCTTGTCGATAACCAACTCATTTGCAATGATAACATGCCCAAGACGCTATAATGAGGCCATTCACTGCCGCTGTGCTGATAGAGGATGAGGAACTCGGAGGCTGTGATTGGCTTGACTGTGATGTTCAATTAACAGTCAACTCACCGAGTCCTAACGCACATCAAAGTGCCCCATTGGGCCAAATCAATGATTGACATTGCAGAATAATCCTTGGCACTGAAGGGCTGAGCAATATTATCTCTAACTATTTACCACAGTGGACACACCAAACAAGGAATATAAAAAAAAGAAATGTAAGAACTTTAAAGGGTGAAGAATAAAAGGAGGAAGAGGGATAGTCTAGTCTACTGCCAGGATGCTGCCATTCCAGGCCCTAACCAGTTGTGTAAAAAGCGTGTGAACACAGATTCCTAAAAAGGTCCAACTTTACCCACCTATCATCGTTAGTATCCTTCCCATCTCTTCTGCTCCCAAAATGCAAAGCAGCTTAGACAGTGGAACCCCGTCACAGTTTGGCTGCAACAAAGGAGTTGTGCGGAGTACCCTGCGGGCCCTGTGCTTTCTGGCTGGCAGCTTTACATATAAAACAGGCAGGCCTATCTGTCTCTGCACAGGCTGTGGCCACAAAGTCCGAATCCCCAGCTTGGAGTACTCTGAGGATCCTTGCTCTGGAGTTCTGCACAGGGAGAGATTAACAACAAACACTAAACATGACTCTTCTATTTACGTCTCAGAAGGAGGGAAGTTATGGATCACTGAGGGACGTTTGGTCAAATAAAAGTCTCCTGCTTCACTGTCGACACAAATAATCTTTGTCCTTGCTCTTCAAAGCTGTTGATGAATCTAATTTTGAATATCTTTGTACATTATTTGTTGAATTTAATGTGAAGCTTTAGCGCTGTTATTGGCTACTGCTGTTCAATTCGATATGAAGTTTTAGTCACGTTTCAAGTTATCGCCACTGACCATCTCTGCAGCAAATGAAAACCATTTAAATTACGTCTTTTCTTTGGCTTTCATAATTGGTCACAGCAAATCTTAATGTATCATATTTCAGTTATTTGGAGGTGGTATATCCAGAACATATCCAGAGGTAGCGACCAGAAACTGTGACACAAGCAAACACTGACATCTAGAGCATGTTATATGAAGTTACACTTTCCAAGTACATATGTGAGGCACATTATAAAACAGACAAAAACAGGCCTATATTTGAAATGACTGGTTGAGAAACAAGCAAAATATTGATTTTTTTATCATATAATCAAAGTCTTCAATTATATCTGCCCAAAGAATTAAGTACTAGGCTTTCTAAGGGTAAACAAAGCTTTGGCTATATCCTTATTGTATGGCTTATGTACTAAATAACTATGACTAAGACCAATAAATGATTCATTAGGCAACTAACAAAAACTTGCTTTTTATGGAGAAGCTTGATGTGTTGTGTCAGAAAATCTTGACCTGCACTGCAGCTGAACATTTAAATAAATTACAACATACACATACACAAAAACACTATAAAGCACCGGTCCCCACTGATAAGGAGATTATGACCACATTTGACCACTTGTGAGCAATGTACATTTTACAAGTGTCTTGTAATATAAATTGCTGCTGTTCATTGCAGCACACAGGGATGCACAGTTACCCTGACCTCTAGTGGATGTATTAAAACATTGCAAGCTCTATGCATTAATTAGTCATAAAAAACAATCTCAACCCTCCTCTATGGATGTATTGCCCTCCTCAAGGTACCACTGTCAGTGAGCAACATGACATGACAGTTTGCTACAGTATCTGAGTAACCTTAACAGCCAAAATGATCTCTGCACATCATAAAATAAGTGACCCCAGAGAATGACTATTTGTGTTTGCTCTCTATGAAGTTAAGTGTACAATTTGGGAACAAAACAAAAAGATTCATTTAATAGTGTACTACAATAGGCATTATGCTTTACTCACTAAGCTTGTTTGTTTTCCACATTTTTTAAGTTTTTTCATTTTAGAAATCAAATGTTCACATATTGAAACAGCTAGCTCTGCAATTTGTACTTCTGTTCTGCAGTCTCATTGTTTGCACCGTTTTTATAGATTGTCTTGTTGCGTTGATACTTATACTGTATTCTTATTTTTGTTGTTTATGCTTCGTTCTCACGTTCATGAGTTTACATGTAATGAAAGGAGCTTTATAAATAAAGTTGCCATTAATCAATGGACCTAAGGACAATTTGTTGTCTGTCTGTGTAACTGTGCAGTACCACAGCATCTCAACAAACTGCACTGACCAAACTGACATCAAATGCAGTACTAATTATCATGGTCTCTAAAGGATCAACCTGATATTTTGGTGACCCCCTGATCATCTCTTCAGCACTATCAGACCAAAACTTCAACTGGTACACAATTAAATCAGAGCACTATTTTTATTGCACACAAAAGCTTTCCTAAGGCCCTACCACTGTACACAATCTATAGCCTACACTAATTACCAGATCTCCATACAATTTGACGGTTATTCCAAACACCACATACACCAAAAACAACACAGCTGACCACCACACACCACACATTACAGGCAGTGTTGTGGATGTTACTTTAAAAATGCAGGCCTTATCAATTAGCCTACTAATAAAACAGCACAGATCAATCAAAGGTGCCTTTCAACAACTTTTATGACTTGTTAGATTCTGTGAGATCATTTGTATTGAAAAGATCCCTTGCTTGGTGTAATCTTGCACTTTATTAGGCTACAGTGTTGTGATGATTTGCTGTGGTATGGGATATGACTGTGTTGAAGTTAATACGCAGTCTGTCTGGGAAATACAGTATTCTATCGCTATGGGTAGCCTATCTGTGAGTTCACAAAAATAACTTTAAGATACAACCCCCAAAAACATCCCTATGGTTTGCATAGGGAATGCGTATGGTTGAATAACGGACTACAGAGGGCTAAGGTCAGGAACTGGGCAAACGTTAAACGTTAGCAAGAAGCACTGTCCTGTTCTCACAATAAAGCCGCGGGGTTCACACAGTTACCACCAAACTCAGGTGATTCATACCAGCTGCTAAGAGGACACACTATGTACATTTAACTCTGGGGTTACCTGTCGGCATATATCCTTGTCTTTTTTGCCGCCTCCGCACACTTCCGGCCCTTCTTGTCAACTGAACGTTGGAGAAACAGGCATCTATTAATGGTAAGGCAAACAAATCTACCCCAGGAATGTCGAAATAATGGAGCCACTCAAATTAGTAGCTGTAATGTAATTCTGTAATTCCGTACATCTCTTACTCTAATCCTTAGTCGTTACTGAAGTAGGCTAATGGCATTACTAAAACGCGTTACTACTTCTTAAGACTTAACCAGGTGTACCAGGTATCAAGTGCTAGTGGCTAGAACCACATTGTAGACACTAGATGTCGCTGTAGAACACAAGCATGTGTTCACAAAATGACAATTGATTTGGATAACAAGGGTGTTCAAACTTGCATCTCAAAATAATATTTGAGGATTAACATTTCAGCGGCTCATTGTTCTGTCATGATGTAGGCCTAGCATGCAGAATCAAAATAAGCAGAAGTTTACCAACTCTTAGGGCACATTTTTAATGACATTGTTTTAAGTAAGGTGATTAACTTAGTCTCAACTCCTTGAAAATCCTATGTGCAAATAAAAATATGTAGGCCTATAGTTTTATTTAGCGCCTTTCAAGAAACCCAAGGACACTTTACAGAATTACTGTGGCTAGACTGGTGTTGGCAGGTAAACTGTAGGCCTACTGACATTTTAGGTCAGAGAGAAGTGGAGAAGAAGAGGAGAGAGTAGATGGCACACAGGAGGGGAGCCAGAGCTGGTGTGAAACCTGGACACTGGATTGGAGAGATGTGGGTTAAGCAGTGATGCCAGTAACGCGTTACTTAGTAACTTAGTCGCAGCACTGCAGTCAAATTTACAGAGCAAGTCCCACCAGGTGGTGCGAAGCAGAGAGCAGGAGGTCCCCCACCATCCAAACAACAAAAGCTGGACTTCGGTGCAAAACCAGTAAGTGGGGGAGAGTTGAAGAAGTTGATCGGGCAGTATGTTGTAGCGGAAATGCTGCCCTTAACACGGTTGACTCGCTCTCTTTCGTGCCATAATAAACAAGATCCCTACTACTGGCAATGCCGAGCTGCCTCACAGTAAACCGGTTATCATTTTTATGTTGAGGCTGTGGGGGTATTGTCGGCAGTTGTTGAATGTAACTAATAAAGTAACTTGTAATCTAACTTTGTTACTTTTAAAATCAAGTAATCTGTAAAGTAACTAAGTTACTTTTTCAAAGTAACTGTGGTAACACTGGGGTTAAGTAACAATTAACAACATGATCAAAACTGGATTTGATTGTAATTACCAAAAGAAAGAAAAAAAAATGATTAGTGTGCTGCTGTATGCAGTACAACGAAACTACCTAATATTTAATCACGGCACACCATTTCTTCTGAATATCATTTATTGTTCAATCTACATCAGTTGGTCCTTGGACAAACCGCTTCCGCTCATTTCATAGTTTGTAAGATACATTTATGACCAAAGAACACATTTCACACTGCTACAGATTGACAGAACTGCCATATCGAATGTTAAGATATCTATTTACTGTCATGCTGAGTGTTTTTATCAGTAGTACTGACTTACTGATGCTGTTACTGCTGCTAGTGTGGCTTCTGGCATAATAATGGCATCTATAAGTCCCGGTGGATGGACGGCATTCCATAGTATCGTCCTTCTATGGTTGGAATTTGTACTGTAATTTACAGTTAGATGAAACTGGACCTTACATTGTCTGGTCCAGCTTAAAACAAATAGACAGACAGTGTAATATGTTAATACTTTGTAGAAAAAATCATATGCATTGATACTTTCACCAGTCTTCATAGCACAATGTCTTACTTTTACCTATTTTTATTGGTTGTGCAATATTTGAAGATAGTAAACAGCTATGATCGTATAGAGATCTTAATTTATCTACAGCTTTGTATATCCTTTTGGTTATGAGGATTAGCATAGTCATCCTAATAGTATTTCATGATTACATTGTATAAAAAAAGACCTCCGCAGAGTTACACTTCTGTACATATATGTGTTTTTGCTTTGTACATAGCTGTAACTGTTAGCTTTCATTTTCACATTGTCTCACTTCATCTCTCACCATATTGCATGGCAACTCCTTAGTAGCTTCACTTTGGCAGTCAAACCCACTGGTGTGGATGGAGGACCCATGGTCTCCCTTGTCCAAACGCTTGACTCTCAGAGAGGCAAGACCCGCTTTCCTGCCATGCCCTCAGATGGGCAGTCTTGTGCAGCATAGTTCCTTGTATAGTCTTTAATAGTTTGTTGTTAGTGCTTTCGCAACTAACCAATGTTGTGCTAGTTTGTAGAACCCCCCTTTGTCTGGCTGGTCTGTAAAAGGCCGTTTCACAGTTAAGTCCCAAGCAGCAGTCTTGTTTAGGGTCTGAGAGACTCCAGAGGCTCTGAAGGGCCAGTATTGCCAGTCCATTCACTCCAGCCAGATACTAGACCAGTGGTTCCCAATATTTCTCTTCACTTACACTCAAAAGCTTTTCAAGCTCCTTCTACTTTGTGCCATATTTGACTGTTTTAAGCTGCAACTCATGCAAGACTCTCTATAATCCTTAGTATTAGGAAACACTGTGCTAGACCAGCCTTTTATGACATGCAGCTAATACGGCTATTTCAGCTATAAAACTGGCTGTTTGAAGTATATATTTCTTGCAGCGGTATTAGACAAAGTACACTGTAATGAAAGCTAGAAAGACAATGTGATTGATGGTAGCTTGTAATATGACACTTGTGAGCCATGTAATACATACGTATAATCAGGAACATCTGATGTTAGCTGTATTAGCTACAGTTGCTAGCCTTTTGTGGTTTTAATGGCTGACTGGGGTAAAGGCCTGTATATGCTGTCGTCCTTCAGGGTCCCGGGACTGTCCCTGGCCTTTGACATCAGGATCATGAACCATCTCTCAGGGAGAGGCTTGAACATCCAAAGGCCTTATTCAAAATCTGAATGCCAAGACGCAGGTCAATGAGAAAAGAAGACAAAGTATCCAACCACGGTCTGCATTTACTTAAAGTAGTTAAGACATACAAGGTTTTCATATGAACAGGCAAAGTTGTCATTTTGTTGAACAAATATTCTGTGGAGGATACTTTTTCACTCTTATATTCACTTGCACTCCCCTTGGCCTCACTTTTCAGCAGCTTTCTCGCTCCCTCTCTCCCCCTGTTGTTCTCCAGCTCTTCTTTTTCCTTCACAGGCTGTTCTTGTCTGGCAACTCGGCTTCTGGACTACGGGGAAAGTAGACGGTGGCTTTGTGCTCCTCATAACGGTCAATGTGCTTCAGGTGTACCACCATGTGCAGGGCATAGGCTAAGACGAGGAGCAGGATCAAAGATGTCACCAAGCCCATCAGGATGGCTGGTGTCAGGAAAGTGGCACAGTCACTGGCCGACGCAAATTTGTCTGACTGCACGTTGAAGGCCTGGATCTGGAAGAGCATGAGAGAAGGCGGAAAGATGAGATTAGGCTAAACTAAAGAGGGATAGTGGCTCTTACTGGGCTTACCAGGCACAGAGACACTGGGCAGATGGACAGGTTGAGACAGCCTAGCAGATGGCTAAACAGACAGTGGACAGACAGATTGACAAACTGCCAAACAGATGGTAAACAGACTGGCTGACTGACTGACAGCCAAACAGGCGGAACACAAAAGGAAACAGCTGGCAATCATACAGACATGCACACACGTAGGAAACAGGGGGGAAAGACTATGATAGAACAGTGAATGTGCAATCATTACTAGAAGAGTTCACAACAAAGGCTGCGCCCCTTGTGAGACAGTGTACCTGGAAATCAGTGAAAGTGATGTGCCAGTTAGCAGATGTGTCAGTGTGGGAGCTGGGCACTAGCAGGGTGTCATATTTGTGAAGGCTGCTGACGTGCTGGCAATGGTAGGATGAAGTGGCCGGAGCGTAGACCTCACTGGCGTTGAACGTGGCCTCCTGGGTCCAGTTGTAGTGGATGTGAACACTGTCTAGTGTGAACCAGTTTTGACCAGCTGCCTCATAAAATGTGTTTGACATCTGAAGCCTGGCAGAAGAAACAATGCAGTTAGTTACATGCACAGTCCACACATATGAAAAGTTGTAGATAAATATCTTTTTTTTTTATGTTGGTCAGTGAAGATATTTGAAGTAAGCATGTGCATTTTACCTGATTACTAGACCTCGCAAGTCCTCCACATCACCAAACCTTAATGAAAGCCTGCAGTAAAACAAAGCCACAAATATTAAAACATCTGATTTTACACAGTAATTTAGAGCAGCTCTCAACTGACCACAGCAACACTTAAGTTATTACTGTCTTCTCGAAACAGTACTTTCACACATTTCCTTAGATAATTAAATGTCCATTTCCGTGTCTAATAGTAAGTAGTATCAAATCTATTCTGATGCCTTAGCTGTATATGTAGATAAGTGGGCTTTTGCTATATTTGACTAGCACACCATATAGTGTCCATCTTGTCTTGTAATTAGTGCAACAATTCACTAAAAACCAAAACAAATTCCTCAAACTTAACTCTATCACATTGACTTACGTAGCTTTCTCCCTAGTGCAGATGGAGCCTTTAGTGTCCACGGGTGAGTTGGTGTTGAAGACCCTCTCAGTTAGGTCAATAAAGGTATGGTTCCTGTAGCGGATTGCCAGGCGCTTTGCCTTGAACAGAATGCAGGTCTTTCCATTGTAAGACACGCTCAGTGGGCCATAAGGCCCGATCAGAGACTGGAGCAGCTTCCTCTTACTGTGATACATCCCTGGCTGATGCAAGTTAAAAGGCTGTAAACATATGAAGAGAGGAATTTAGCACAGGAGAAATAAAGAAACCGTGGGCAGCAGTAGTTTTGCATTCTTTGACTGTCCTCTAGAGGGCGATCACATTTGTATTCAAAGACATACTCAAGCTGTGCCCCATTTCAGGGACTCAATTTGGCCCATAAAAGGTGCGTGCCCTAAAGGTTTTGCTGATCCTGCTTGTCCTTGAATAAAACTATCTAGCATCACAAAGACCAAAACAAACCCCGCTGTTGAATCAATAATGGCTAAGTTTATCACCAGGAAGTTGATCTATAATGGCCAATTGGCAAACTAGTAGGAATTAAGGCTAGAAATGCAGACTTTGAAGGATCTAGCCAGTGAACAGGGATACAGCAATAGAGTCTATACATTCAAGTTATCACATTCCCCAATATACAGTATGTAGATCAGTCTTCTTCTACAACATGCGTCAGCGTGATCTGTGTATATCACCACCTAGCAGCTCTTGATCCAAAACAAGCATGCTTGGTACCTACTGCACCATTCTTTTATGAAGGTACAATTTTAAGGTGCAATTGAAGCTTCTGACCATAAAATGTTCAGTGTTCCAACCACCACTGAATCTCAAATGAGAATGGAGCAATGTTGTCTTCTCCATACAAAACTTGCATATAATTGTGTGGTAGCTGTTAGACTGCATTTCTGCACTGTGCAGATAGAAACTGCCCCCTCTATCTTTTTAATCTCTTTGCTCAAAGGCCACATCTCATTGGAGGGCATTTGGGCTAATCCAGCACTATTTTACAAGACATGTAAAGAGGCATACACAGTGGCTATGAAGGGATTATTTGTTTGTTCAATGTAAAATATTTGAAAAATAATTGAAAGGTCAGGTATGGTTACTGAGTAAACAATTTCCAAAACATTGAAAAGCTACCATACTGAATACAGTACAGTACAGAGACATTACTGCAAGAAATCAATTCATCTGTATAGTGCCTGGATGCATCAGCTGATACAGCATATGGTTTCACTGTGTTTTCAGTCAGAGTGGTCGTATGTGTGTGGGTGGTGAGGATGTTTTACCTCTGGTGAATGTGAGACTAATAATATTCCCACATCCAAGGTCAAGCAGTGTAGCTGAGTGAGTATGCTCTGATTTGTGTGTGTGTGTGTGTGTGTGTGTGTGTGTGTGTGTGTGTGTGTGTGTGTGTGTGTGTGTGTGTGTGTGTGTGTACAGTATGTTTGTACAGATAAAGAAAGATGGCTGATGGTGGAGATAGTGAGGGGAGAAGAGAGAGAGTGTGTGTGTACCTGCAGTATTCTCCTGAGTGGGTTTTCATCTTCAGGCATCAAAACAACCTCTTCACTTTCTAAGCCGTACTCACCATCTTGTCCTAAAAACACATACACACATTACTGCACCATGAAAGATTATATCAGTACACACATTAAGATGGTTTCAATGCTGCAATGCAGATTGCAACATAATCATAAAAGTTCAGCCGATTTCACAAACGCCACAGAGACACAGACACACACACACACACACACACACACACACACACACACACACACATAAGCACGAAGAGATCCTGCGTACACCTCGGTGCTCAGGCTCCTATCTATTTCCAGTTGCTTTGCGTCATCACAGTGACTCATCAGCAGTTTATTTCACAGTTACGGTAGTATTGTTAAGTGTTTACAAATACTGTTCATCTTGTTCCAGCAACATATCATTTGCAATCACATCATTTAAAGGAATGTCTCCATCATTTTTTCTGCCTTTTTTTCAAAGAGCCTAAATATAACACATCTGAATTGCCACTGAGGTGTATGGATCACACACAAGCCACACTTCAAAATTCATTTGTGTTACAATGTAGCAAATATGTCTGTTTGTCAGGACAATCTACCCAACTTCTATCCATCAGCATCAAAATTAACATGGCAGGTTTGATTGAATCAGGCCTTGTGTCACACCAGATTTGTTACTTACTTGATGTGACTCTTGTTGCTTGTTTGGGGTCCTCTTTGCTGTGGAAAAGACAGAAGACACAATAAGTTCTTGGGATCACGAGATTCAGGGAAATGTTGAAGGTTTTTCTCTTTTTGATAATGCTCCATAATGTACAGGGTGCCTATTTAACATGTTCCCTTGAACAGCAAAGTTCATTGTCTACTGATGCAGCTGCAGCAAACACAGGGACACAAAACTGCTTTGCAGGCTAGTGTGTGTGTGTGTATATATATATATTATTTTTTTTTTAAACACCTCGTAGAATATTCTATGCTGTAAAATTTATTTTATAAATGTATACAATAGGTTAGAATGATTGAATAATCATTCAATACACATTTTATACAACATATTAGTGTATGCCTGTGCTACTAAGTGTATATTTTGTTAGATATAGCATACAAACTTTTTAATTGTTTAATAGCCCAAATTACATGTTTTGTGTGGGGCATGCCATTTATAAAATATAGTTTGCCACTGAACTGCCATAAACATGGTAAGTATACTGTTGCATTAATTATGTATGAAAGTGACCATAATGAAAAAAGAAATCCACAAACATTTTGATGTGATATCCAGACTTATTAAATTACACATTTTGCAACGTACAATATATGATCCATAAAGGGGGGACTGCACAGTACACAGCTGCAGAGCACTCAACTCACAAAGCTTTGCCTTCAGAAACTTTGTGTGGGGTGTTGCTTTTACTAAATGACCGATCTTTGATGTGGGACTGACTGACCTACATTGTGCACGTGTCGAAGGACAAACCATTTACTTTGTTTGCCCTCGCTTTCCACTTCTCAGGATGACTAAACCCTGTATAGCCTTGGACTTCTTCAAGTTAATTCTGATCCTTTTAACTGTCTAATCAAAGACGTAATACACTAGCAATGGGCTTACTAAGTGGCGCAGACATGGCCAGTTTTGCCTGTTGTTGTGATGATCCAGCCAATGCTCTGACTGTGTGGTGTGCCCTAGCCTGTCCTTTAGCGATCATAGGCTGGCCTGCTAATCTCCATACAACGGCCAGTTATAATGGACTTGTAAAAAGTAAACCCTATAACCTGTGGGAGTGGACATGACAACTAGCTTGTGTCTTTTTGTGTCACATCACTTGGCACTACTTCAGTCTGTCCGTTTATCAGCTTTGGTCTTAAGTATTTCAAATTATTTTATGAATTGCAGCACAACAAAAGCAATGTCTGTAAAGACCTATATCTGTGAGTGATATCGTCTTTGTTATCTTTAGTTTAGATCTTGTAGGGAAGGCCTTTTTAGTAGATACACAAGATAGACTGAGGATGACCTGGATGTTTATTAAACACACAAAAGCTAATACATCACAATAGCTGTGATAAGGACTGTTTACACTTTGTTTCTCTGAACCAGACACTTTTGGAGCTGCCCCAATACTGTAGTTGAGTGATCTATGAGGAACAACTTCAACCTACTTTTTGTAATAAAAAAGGTTATGAAATGGGGATTCAGCTGCTTAAAAGTGACCAAAAAACTATTTGTACTACATTACTTCTTACTTCCACAAGCCAGAGAGCACAGTCTTGTGATTTATAAGGGAATATTTACATTTAATCTCAATGTGTAAGATTAAGTTCTTCCCATGTTCTTCTTTCCATAAATGTGAAGGGAGTATATGGCTATGTACCTTACGACATTTATTTTTTCACCTGCCTTTTATGCTCAAAATCTCAAACTGGATTTTGGCCAGATTCAAGCAAATGATGGATCTTTTCATGTCACCATGACATTTTCACTGATTGGCTCAAGGGCCGTATTGTTGGCTCATTCATCCATGGATGCCATGCACAATATCTCAGATGCAGCTGTCTACTTTTTTTTCAGATTGAAGAGATTATGCATCCCTCTTGTCCATTTTTCATTTTACTTATTGGTCTAGGTAGTGCAACTAAAGATCAAAACAAGGTGAGCAGACTTGGGCAGCAGTTAACAGATATAAAGGTATTAGTGTGTCTGATAGCACTGGAAGTAATAGATTTAGGGTAGGTTGCTGGACATATCAGTTCCAGCAGCCTGGAGCAGTTATTTACCCGCCTGGTGCAGTTACCACCTGGGCAATAATGTGTAGTTTAGTGCCAGATGGATTAGGATTAGTGGGAAGCACAGGCCAGGTCCACAGGAGCCCAAATGTGGTAAGCGGCAGGCCCTGAACAAGATGAAGAGATTAAGGCATGATGTCAGAGCCCACAGCATTCTAGACAGTTCAAGTGCTAATTAATACATCTGAACTGACTTCTGAAATCATGACTTACTGTACACCCAGCTGTCCAGTAAATTTGAACTTTGACAATGACCATTGTAATTGAGCTAAGTACAAATGGAGCAGTTTAGGGTCTTTGGTTAAATTTGTGTAACTGGTATCCCCTCGCGAAATGTACTTCACTTCTTTATTACACTTATTTCTTGGGCTTATATTCATTGGATTTATTATATTGGACTGCTATAGGTATATCAATATCATACTAATGTTATTGTAGTACTGTTAGAACCTTCTTTTTTGTAATCATTGATTGTTAATAATAAAACAATGTTGCTAATATTTTCTTTTCCATGAAAGTACTCAATGTTCTCAATTGAATGGGTAAAGAAGAGTGAGTATGAGAAAACAGATTCATACACAGGATCAAATTCTGCAGTAAGACAAGCTCATGGTATGCAACATGTATATGCAGGCTACTCTTTCAATGCCATTGACTTTGTTTCAGATCAACTATTACACAGCTCGAGAGTATGGATGTTTCT
The DNA here is from genome assembly GCF_008315115.2 of Sander lucioperca. Classification (NCBI taxonomy): domain Eukaryota; kingdom Metazoa; phylum Chordata; class Actinopteri; order Perciformes; family Percidae; genus Sander; species Sander lucioperca. The sequence continues at coordinate 24,244,431 of NC_050184.1, read as the reverse complement.
TTTCTCAATAAATCAAATTGAAATTAAATCAAGTTTCAGTTAAACAGATGTCTGTAGAATGTGAATGAGTAAATGATCAGCAAGGAGGTACTATGCTGCCATTTCCATACAAGCTCATCAACTGGCTAAATTTGCTAAAATAGAGACTCACTTGGATGTGTGTGTGTGTGTGTGTGTGTGTGTGTGTGTGTGTGTGTGCGTGTGCGTGCGTGCGTGTGTTGCTACTATTTCATGGGTAACAATATGACAGTTTACTTAAATGGTAAATCCAAATATTTACATTTGCCCAGGTGAATGCTGGGTAAGCGTGTTTGTATATGAAAGAGCTGCCAATAGCACTATGCCTTTGGCAGCTGGCAGTTGTGACTGAAACCTCATGCTAGGTACTTGGACTTGCTCACTTATCACCTGCACTGATCTGTGAAGCCTTACAAATCTTATAACAACTTAAAGGTTCAAAATCATTCAAAGTCTACATTTCATATCTGATTTACATATTTATGAATTCATGTAAACACTACACAGCTACAATCGGGGATTAACAACTGTTTATACAAGCTGCATATGCAACCCCCCCCACCCCCACCCTAGCCCATCCCAAACACAAATGAATAAGCACTCCTTCCTCTGCACCTAGGCCTCAGCTGGCTGAAAGGAGCCAGAGGAGTCTGTGCAAGCATGAGAGCTAACTAGAGCCCAGCCGTTTGTTCCTGTGCCAGTTTCGCGAGGTCAGCAACCCAGGACTGCTGCTGCCCCGTCATTGGCTCAGCCTGTCACACGGTGCCTGGGTGCTGAACAGGCCCTTTATATAATCAAAGCCATGCCAGAGCCACTCCTTGGCTCACCTCGCTCCAACTGCATATATCCTAAATATGTGCGCATGCAAATGTACAAACATGCACCTACACTTATGTCCAAGATTGAATACACTATGAGGACCGTTAGCCTGTCATGATTAAAGTTGTTTTTAGATAACTAAGTGTCTGGCTTTTAAATATTAACAATGAGAATCATTAATGCTACTGATGGTATCTCGATCAATACAGTATAGTCACAGGACGTCCTTATTCAAGCCCGTAGATGGATAGCTGATTATCATCGCTCAACTGTGCCTCTGCTGTGTGCTGCTGAGCAGAGAGAAGGTGTGGTGCCTTCCCCCCAAACTTGTAAACAAATCATTTTTGCCTCTGCTACCACAGAGTGCTGAGCCACTGCACTCAGACCCTCTGTAAACCAGGATCAGTTCATCCAAGCCTCTACATCCTACTACAGGAATACAGTGTTGGGGAGTAATAGCTACTTGTTAGTTTTATTGAGTACAGTAGTTAACTATATTATGTGTGGTTCATTTAGCTTTTTGTAAAATTCTAATTTCATTAAAAACAATTACAAAGAACACAGAAGGTAATTTTTAGCAACTGAATGTGGACATTTAGCTATTGGATTTTAGTTTCTCAGCCTATCAATAGAGTATCAGACTACAGGACTACAGTGACGTGTTCTTGTACTCATATTTCCTTATATTATGCCTACATGAAATTTTAAACCTAGCTATGATAGTATTTCACAATGTCCAGGGATGTTAATCTCAGAGACAGTACTATTTTGGGGGTATATGGCAAATTATATTCATTGAAAAGCACTCAATGGTTGGGGTTAACTATTGTCCCTGACAGGCAGGAAGAAATGTCTTAATCCGCATTGTGCAGGTGCTGGCGTATTAATAGATTTAATAGTGCAGATTAAGCTTTAGGTGTTTACTAAAATGCCGCTCAAAGCCCAAGATGCCATTTCATTGCAGCTTCAAACTTCAGGTCCTCGGGTCAAGTTTAGACAACTCTAGCAAGTTGTCTAAATGTTCCTATGCCACTGAGATCAAATGCCTCAGTGTGTACAGTCTGACATCATGACTGCATTCAAATGGGGAAATGCAGACATTTCTACTCATGATTAGTCGCCTTAGACTTGATCGTTTCTGACTAAATATTGTTGAAATTAGCTGGTGGTCTTTTGACCCTGTAATCTTTCCTTGAAAGGGGATCACTGATCAAACTTCCACTGGATATCCAACACTTGGACCTCTAATCTGTGTCTATATTTGGGTCGGTTTGTCAGTGTTCAACAGTTTTAAGATACATTTAAGCAAATGTTGACTATACACTGTAGTGGATAAACGTTTAAACTGCAAACACATAAACTGCAGTGTAAACATGTTACAGTGTAGATTAACAAACAGGAACAAACATGCATGAGTAAGTCTTGCAGTGCAGTTTGTGGCTTTGAAGTATATTTTACTTGTTACCTGTGGTTTACAAAGTCATACAAGTGTTTTTGTTTCACAAAGATGCACAATTCTTGTGCTGGTCTAATGTGCTGACCCCATTCGGTCTATGTAAACGCATCTGTGGCCATTTTTTATTAGACTGTGTGGTGTGAGTGATATAATGTAATTTGAGTGTGTTGCAGCAGGCTCTTGCAATTGGGTCATATTTAATTGACTTGTGTAATTGTTTGAGAAACGTACTGGGCCAGGTTAACTCAACACTGACTGGTATTTTATTGTAATTAAAACGTGTGACTTGTTTATAAAAACAAAAATGATATATCAATAGCGTACCCGTTTATGCTACTCATTACGACATTTGTGATCAGCTTTGTTTGACATCCATTTTATTTCTGTCTGCTCTCAATAAAAAAAGCTTAATGCTGCATCAAATTTTTTTTTTTTCATTTTAAAACAACTATGAACTACAACTGCAAAATTTCCTCTCATTCTCTATCTTTGCCTGCGCTGTTGATAGACTCAGTCCGGATGAGTTAAGAGGAGATAATTTCCAAAATTACAATTTAGTCTTTGGACCCCTAATCTGTACCCATGTTTTGATAATTTTTAGCAGAACTGTATAATGCTTGGATTATTTTACAAGTACTGCTACAGTAGAGAGTATTCTAGTTATTTTAAAAAGGTATAAACATTTGTCAAATTATTTATGACCTTTTGAACTGCAATTATTTAGTTTAAACAGGGAAAGACATCACTATTTCTAAAATGTACTTCTGACATACTTTCCTAGAAAGTATTTGGTTGATGATGAATCGGGTTGTTAAGGCAGATATAACCCCACAGTGGGTCATCTCTGGCTAGTATTTCCAATAACTTTGTAAAGCTCTTGGCTATCAATCATAGTCCAGATCCATATTTGTCATAGTACCGCACATGTCAGTTACCACAGAAATCGGGGCTTACTGAACATTTCCTCTTCGTTATCTTCCTGCAACCCCATGTCTATTAGCAGTAGAGGCTTTTAACTCACTCTACCTTTCCGTCTGTATTTGCAACCAATGTTATGCACCCTACAAGGCCTCTAAAATGAATGGCATGAACGGCTGCTCTTATATAACAGCCTCTTTGAGTGTGTCAGAGCTAAGAACGGAGCTAAGACTGGGGACTGCAACTGTTACGTTGCAGAGTTACGTACAAAGTTTCCGGGGAATAGGTTTGAAACCCCAGGAGAAATTAATGTTGCCACTCTCTGTCGGAGAGACTGCAGTGAAAAGTTAAGATAGGGATCTGTCAGGGCTTCACAAACACTAAATTGAACTGAAATGAGAGCAATCCCATGAGACTTTGTATATTGAATTCTAAATCCAAGTTATTTGTGCCCTACACTTGCAAACATGTGTACAGATAAGATTGTTGGAGAATAAATGAAAGCATGACAGTAATAATCTTTGATTATCCAAAGTGTATTACTGTCCTGAAAGTGCAAAAGCGAGGTAAGTCATGAACAATGTTTAAAAAGCATTGTGTCAGAAACTGCAGCATATTATGGCTTTGAAGCATTTGCGCTCTAGAGGATTGTGTGAGCTATGATGCATGGCATAGTTTCAAAAGCCTTACATGGTTTTGGCACAGTATTATTGCCATAATGTCTCTATAAGCAGGCAGTAGATGTTGCTAGCAAAGACCCTGGCTGCCAACTCAGTCTCTGTGACACTGTTGTGAGTACCCCCAGGTTTCAGCTCTGAATATTTTATCCAGATTTGACCTGCAGGACTGCATGTGCATTATGCAGACATGGCTGGCTAGAATTCCACTCCCTCTCTCTATCTCTCTCTCTCTCAATGACTGCATCAGTAAACAGACCCCAACAGACCATCCCTGATGCATCCTCTCCTCCCTGTCCCATCCTTGTTTACCTTCCCTCCGTGCTGCTGCCCCTCTTCTCTCTCCTTTCCTCTCTCCTGCAGGCCCACTGCCCCAGCCTTATTTAGCTCCGTTCTGCCAGACCAACACTACTGTACAGAGACAACAGCCCCATTCGTGATCGATGAGCAGTGTCTGATGCAGTCCCCAAGACCGAGACAAACAAAGCCTCACAGCTCAGCTCTCTCTGACACACCAATACTGCCTGCATTCACCATTTGTGATACACCCAAGGTGAGATTGGGGAGAAGGGAAGGGAGGCGAAGGAAAGAAAGAAAGAAAGACCCTAAGAGAACACATCAGCATCCCAGCATCCCCGCATGCATCTCTCTATCCCCCCCCCCCCCCCTCCTCCCCAACACCCCTCCTCTGCTCACAGCCATTGAGAAGATGGATTTACCTTCTGTCCAGGATTTCAGGCACTTCTTCATAGGTGAGTCCTGGCTGAAACTCTTCGTCAGAGAAGGAGAGCCCAGGCCGGCTGAGAGCAGACAGCAAGGCAAGGGAGCAGAGGAGGAATGCGTGTGCAGCCATTGAGACAATGAAAGGAGACTGCCGCTGGTTGAGCTCCGCTTCATAATCTGCTCTCCTAGCAGTGCCTGACTTCCAGCTCCTCTGACTGGCAGCCACCCTGGCCAATCAGTAGCGAGCAGAGCCGATCAGCTTGCGTCATGGTCCCCTCACTGCACCCTCACCCCTCCTCTCCTCTCCCACCCTATTCCCTTCTCTGTCATCCTCCCTCTGCCTCTCACACTCTGCTCACCCTCCCACATCCACTCCTGTGCTCTCTATCTTCTCTTCCTCTGTTTCATGCACACATAGCCGCAGGCAAGCCCTATGTATAGACAGCGGCTCATTCTTTTTCATAGTACATCTCAACATACCTATGTTACCTACAAATAAAACACTCATACCCATGTAGACGCGCGCATACTCACACATCAGTGTTGGCACACACGCCTGCACACACTCTTGCCATGCAGGAACAGGCACACAGACACACACACCTCTGTGGAAAATCACCTGGGAATGTCAAGGTCAGATTGTGGAGGAGGATAGGAGGATGTTGACATGACTTTAGGTGGCCACAAAAAACAGAGCCATCACTGCATGACCTACATATCCAGAAAAGCAGAATTAATTCACTTGATCTATGTATTGTTGTAAGCACTGAGAGGGCCGGCGGCTGAGGAAATTGTCCACTGAGGCTGCAAATATGGATGACAGGAGCAGCTGAGCAGCCGTGAGATGAGACGGGACTGAGGGTCCATCCCTGACGACCCTGACGGCTGATCCAGTTTCCTTCTCATTATTTAGCCCCCAATGCGTCTGATGCCTCAGGATCTTGATACATCCACTCATATCTTTTATTTCCATATCTGATGATTTGGATGGTTTTTAGAGCAGAACATTAATAGTGATTATATAACGAAATGTTGTGACCTACTATCATGGCAGATTTTTACATTGATGTGTGGCAATGATTCACACTAAAAGAGTGAAGGTAGAGCAATTTGTTTTAGCTCTTATACAAATACTTAAACAGTGTGTGTCATGGTCACGACACACTGGATGACTATGACACATATATATAGCCATTACCTTATTGTTCCAAAGATTATTTGAAGTAATATCATAGCTAATATTGAGTAAAATATTAAAACCCAAAACGCAATGTTATTAGTATTTTGGGCATATGCATTGCCCTGTAATTCAGCATGACATTTCTTTTGTTTGGAGATGGATGCAGACTAGACTTTAAGTAAAGTGTTGGGGGTGTTAACAACGCTAGGTGTCTCAACAATAAGCCTTTGGAATAATTACCTGCCTGGGAATCAACGGGTATAGCAGTATTAGGAAATTATTTAGGAATTAAGTAAATGAGAAAGAACAGTCTCGAACAGTGTAACACTGGTAATATATTATTTTCTTTCTCACTATCATTCTGTTTGCATGTGTGTGTGTGTGTGTGTGTGTGTGTGTGTGTGTGTGTGTGTGTGTGTGTGTGGGTGTGTGCTAAGAAGGCTAAAGTATTGCTGCGAGTGTAAGAGGTCAGCTGTGTCTCGGCCATACAGTAACACGAGGTGACTAAAGGCTGTCTCAGCCCTCTGCGTCTGCCTGGCACAGTCACTTCAGCAGGCCACTGTGTCAGTCTACTGGAGGGAAAGTGCAAACTAGACTGTCACTGCTGCCATCACAGAGTGACTGTTTCACAGAACATCCCACAGAAAGACGTCCAGGTGTGACGACTTTAAAAGAAGATATTACGCCATGGTGTCTCATACTGTACATAATGTCCAACACTACATGCTGGATACACATCTATCCATAATGGGTGGTTAGTATAGACACTTTATCTCACTATTACCATGTCCTTTTAAATAATTAAATTTTATTACGTGCTGTTTAGTAACATGTGGTAACTGCATGTGATTTGGGTCCACATGTGATACCAAGCACTAGAAATAGGATACAATGATTTAACTAAAGAACAACCTCAATATGGATAACAGTGAGACTATGTAACTTTTAAAACATTAAATAACTTACAAATGAAAAGTTAAGTTGCTAAGCAATAACATACAATGTACAGCCTTATTTGATCTGGTATGACCTGTCGCTTATAGGTGGCTAATGTTAGCTAACTTGAGATATTGCTGTGGAACTGACACATCTTTAGCATTTACCATTATCCCATCATTGTCACATGTGGCCAAAGTGGTTGCTGTTTAACTTAAGTTACATTGTCTATCTTTGTATCATGCATGGGTGGACAAAATAACAAGAACACCTATTATCAACTACAATAGACCAGCAGAGCCAACTGTTTACTACATTTGTGGAGCTTGAAATACTCAGATTTTGTTAATGCTATCAAGGGTGTTATTTCAACTCTATGATCCAACTTGAGGCTGTAGTCTGTGTTGGCGTTGCATTGGGATTGGTTGTAAGAGGCTCTTTTTGTTTGTTTTGTGTTTTGCCCTGTCTCGGTGACTCATACAGCATTTTAGATTATGAAACAGACTGAACGTACAGAGCTGGGGGTCTATTTAAAGGTATGACCTCCTATGCAACTTTTTAATCCTGCTCTTTCTGCCCACATATAGCACTGAGGCCTGCAATACATGGGGTGATGTAACAGGTTAGTGCCGTTTTTAGATTATTTTACAGCATGTGTTAATGATGATATATGACTGCTAATCTATCAGATAGCACCTGATCTCTGCTATGTTAAAGCTGTAGCAGCATTAATCAGAAAATACTAAAGCCTGTATTCATTAAGAGGCCTCGAGTGTTGTGGGAGGATAAGTGCATCACTGTAAGTATTTAAGTGTATTTATAGTACAGTGTGTATATAAGTATGTGGAGCTCCACATTTATGTCATTGCATAAAAAAGATGTGGGAAGAGACACATTTTTTTGATTATGTGTTTTTATTGGCATACATATTTGCTTTCTGTCACAACACTGTCCATTATAGTTTACTGCTTCTGTTGCCCTTTTTGATGACCTTGCTCTCTACGCTAAGCACACGCACACGCACACACACACACACACACACACACACACACACACACACACACACACACACACACACACACACACACACATAATCTGTCATCTACAAGACAAGGTCAGTAAATAAGGCAACCTAAGATAACGACAGGTATGATCACATAATGCAAATACCATGTAATGTACTAATTACATCTCATTTGCCACGAATACATAAACATCCCATCTTTCGGCAATCACAGAATGAACTCATGATTAAATGAACTCTTTAAAATACAAAAAATGTTGCCATGAAGTCCCAATCCTGTCTACTGAATTTGCATTCAACTACACAGTATATATTTCCAACACTAATGCGAAAACATCCTTTATAAAAACTAGCCTATTTAATAAATATAGAACAATCTCCAGGTAAGCACACAGTATGTTAATTAATCTGCTGAGATTACATAACGTCCTTAAAAGCTTTCAGTGTGTCACTGCTTCATGTCATACAGGCATTGTCCGCGGCAATATGATATATGGAGGATATATTATCTATTGATATGCAACTAAACTACTATATAAAGCTAAGAAATTGGGCTTTATTATCTCTCAATGTACTCTGTCAAGACAACCGGTTTGTACAGCACTCTTTGTTTAAAACAGGTAATATTGTATCATAAATAAACAGATTCCTTCAATAAAACTATATCCATTCATTAACACTACCAGCCACCATGTAAGTTCCGTAAACCAGTCAAATTTAGAAAGTTGCTTTACACCTTTAAGCTAGAAGGATCGATCATGTGATACTACGCAAACGAGAAACCCTGCACACAGTGCAATGCAAAGATTTGATTGGCTGAAAGCTGTGAATGGCCAACATTAATGATTAACATTCTTGTCACAACACTGCAGTTTCATTCAGTCCTTGGTTCCTCATGGCTGGAGCTATGCCACACTGTGCCACTTGATGGTGCTCACATATAACCCAGCAGTATTCCTTCTGTCTTTCAGGAATATGGGCATATTTCATGAGGCACGATGTTAACACAAGAAATGTGGAGCCATAATATAAAAGAATAATAATCTGCTCTATAATGAAGAAGCTAACACTAAATACGCACTTTAGAAGTCTGTGCATTGAGCTCTATCAGTGACTCAATAAATAAATAAATGAATTAATTAAATACATTCAAATTAGCAGAAGTAATACACTACTTGTGAGAATGATAAAACTTCACACCAGAACATTAGTGTTACAATATGTCTTTTTTTTTCAAGCTGATTAATCATACAGTTAACCATTCCCCTAGTCAAATAGCAGCAAGAAATCCTACGAGTGATCAGATTCAAGTCCATGTCCAAAAAACTAACTAAGCTCTCCTGATAAACTCCCCAACTCAAAATAATACATTCCAAATGGTTATGAAAAAACGGAATGTCTGAGAGATGTAAAGTAGATGATAATTGATCTGTCAACATAAATGACGAACACGATTTGTCAGCCCTCAGAATAAAATTATTTATCTTCCTTGTCTCCTTTCCTTCAAGATACAAAAGCTTCACTCTAGCGAATAAAGACAGACAAGTGGCAGACACTCATTTATAGCTTTTAGATGCACCATGGTCTTTTATAATATACCGAGACCCTCTGTGAAGGTGTCAGGCCTTCTAGGTAAAAGCTGACCTACATCTATACACAGTGCTTTATCGTTACTATGACCGTTTTTATTATTAAAATACAATCTGAAACTGGTAAATGTGTAGTCATGTGCCTACAATATTGTCTGCAAATTTGCTTTTTTCCCATACCTGACTAATCTAAAAGAAAAATAATAAAATGACAGATAATATCAGAAGCATAGGTCTATCCATGTATCAAGAGTATAGTCAAACTAGACAACAACTATCATGCCAAGTCTATGTTTATCTGACAGGTGTAAAGATAGTCATGATAATATTTCCTCATTTTGTTATGTGGTTGGACACAGAGTTATCGTCCCATATGATTTGATTGTCTACGAACTAAATGTCAGAGAGAGAGAGAGAGAGAGAGGCACCAGACTGTATTGAAGGGAGAGTAAAACAAATTAATAAACAAATAAAGAAGTCTCTCCATATAAATATAAACTCTAGAATTGTCTGATAACTATGGAATTGGTCAGCGCTTGATCAATGCACACAAATATAAAACGGCAGTCCTTGAACAAATCATTTGTCAGGATCTAGGATCAGCTTTTGCCTCACTGCTTTCTAACATTTACCTGCGAGGAGTAAAATTAACCCCAGGTCAGCGTCTAAAAGCAACTATACCAGTCTATAAAATGCGCATATAAGAGAGAAGGCACAGAAACACAAACCCACCGTGTAGTGGGGCGGACTGACAGCAGCAGTTTTTTGGGAGCAAACTGGATGAAGCTGCAGGTCTGCTGGCAGCAAATGGGTTGCTTACGACTTGCAATGTCTGGAAAAGAGCAGAGATTTATATAGTAGCTGTCTTATTTTCATTTAGTTTGTTTTGGACCTCTACGTGGATACAACTGAGTTGTTCACCGTTATTCTCTTGGCTCCAAATAACTCGTGTCAGTCCCACGGGCCAGAGTCACATTCAGTGGATGATAAACCATGAGGTGACTCAGTCGTGTTCCTGAATACACGCCTGTAGACAAAAGAGGCTTCTTCATTTGATTTATTGCATAACTATCCCTAACCTGCACTGAGCACAGAAATCTGGTGTACTTCATGTCCCACAACAGAACAGATCTAAACTGCTTTCCTCCATATTGTCTTTCAGATCCAAATGAAGGGTGGAAGCCACTTTATGCTACAGATGTGATGCAGTCTTTTATTATACACCTCATCCTATTTCACCACACCTGTCTTCTCCTGTGTTGTTTGATTTGCTGCCTTTGACTGGGCAGGTTCACCAGCCGGCTTGGCCACAGTCATATTTGCCACTTTGCTCTCTTGCCTCTTCTCCTGTTTGGCTGTGCCCCCGGTCTTGCCGGTGCTACGTTGGTTGACAGGGGTTGTTGTTTTTACAGGGGAGGGTACTTTCCCCTGGGGCAGACGGGGGTCTTCCCCAATGTCGACTGTGAGGTTGGTGTAGAGAGGCTCCAGCTCTCTGGAAAGGAGCTCGTAGGTCAGAGAGTTGAGGCCGTCAGAGCGCCAGTTGAGTCTGGTCCTTTTCAGAAGGTCAAATCTAGAAAAACATACATAATATCACAGGTTTTTTTATCTCCCTCTCTTTGTGTGTGTGTGTGTGTGTGTGTGTGTGTGTGTGTGTGTGTGTGTGTGTGTGTGTGTGTGTGTGTGTGCCTGTCCTCTGCAGATACTATATATCCTGAACTCTTGCACATCCCTCAACATTTTTACACATCCTGCACTAAACATTACAGTCTTTCTTTTCTTAAAGGAACACACCGACTTATTGGGACTTATTCACCGTATCCCCCAGAGTTAGATAAGTCTATACATACTCTTCTCATCTCCGTGCGTGTCGTAACTCTGTCTGATGCACCCACTGCTAGTCTAGTTTAGCACAGATCCTGGAGGTAACTGGCTCCATCTAGCCTACTGCTCCCAATAAGTGACAAAATAACGCCAACATTTTCCTATTTACATGTTGTGATTTGTATAGTCACAGCGTGTACAAATAACAAGGTCACATGAGACACAGCCATCTTGTAACCGTATACATACTGGGAACTATTCTCAGAAAGGCCCGTGGTGAGGAGCAGAGAGTTCGCCCTAAACTAGGCTAGCAGTGGGTGCGTCAGACAGAGTTACGACACGCACGGAGATGAGAAGGGTATGTATAGACTTATCTAACTCTGGGGGATACGGTGAATAAGACAAAGTCCCAATAAGTCGGCGTGTTCCTTTAATGTTAAACAGTTATATTGTACATATTTGTTTCTGGATTTATTGTTTATTTCCTATTAATATGTTTAATATGTTTATGTATGCACCATCCACCAAGGTAGATTACTTGTAAGGTTTACTTACTTGGCAAAAAATCCTTTTCTGATTCTGGGAAATCTTTTCATTTTCTTTCTTGCATAGAATTAGATTAGAAGTTTAAAGCCACTCTCATGTCTGTGTGCTAAATAGAAGTTACAGCCAGGAAATAGTTAGCTTAGCTTAGCATAAAGACTGGAGGCAAAGGTACACAGCTGGCCTGGCCTAAGGTTAAAAAAAAAAAAAATGGTTTTGTACGGATTAAACAAAAGAGATATAACGTGTTAATTAGTGAGGTGCTGGTAGGCAGATTTTCTTACTTTCGGACAGAGCCAGGCTAGCTGTTTCCCTCTGTTTCCCACTTATCCATAAAGGTAATAAACTGGTTCTGACATCAAGGAACAATGTTTGTTTTTATTATGTTAGAGAAATATTCATACAATACATGTGAATATTACTTGTGGCACTACAGCTGATTTGAGGGAGCTAGTTTTTATAATCAAGAAAATCTTTCTGAAGCATTATGGGCAAGACATTTTTTTTTTTTTTTTTTTTTAAATCTACAAAACAAACAAGCACACGTGGCAATAGAAATTGTTGGCACAACAGGGCAAGCGAAAGGAAAATGCCAACCCCACACAAAACAAAATGTCAACAAAAAAAAATTAAACAACCATTATTGTAAAAACTCAAAATGTGAAAGGATGGACACTGGACAGGTTGGGACAAAAAGGGGAAGACAGTATGATTCTCACGCCTGTCTCCCATTATGGGGATCAAGCCAGGACCAATATAAGTGCAAAAAGTGTATTTGAAATTATTGTTTCATAGTTCATAAACAACCCAATCACCGGCAAAATTAAACCAAAGAAGAAAATATCCCTACATAATTTTTGTGTGTGTCTGCGAGTGTGTCCATCTGTACCTGCGTGGGTTTTGTTCATTGCCTCTGTCTCCTTTATGCTTGATCATTTTGTAATGACCAATGGCCACTGGAGGGCGCATGATCTTCATGCCAGACAGACGAACTCTGGATAACAGGAACAGCAGATTCTCATTCACAGGCATAGAACTGGAATAATATTACATCAACAAAGCGTGGCACTTTACTATCCATACTATTTTCTATCACTCAAAGCAATACTCAACCTAAGTACATCTAGTCTCTAAGGATACATTTAAAAGCAGAAAAAAAGGAAAACAAACATAGAATTGTGGGTGGGTATGAGAGTAACATACTTTCGTGGTCTATTGGCGTTGGAAAACACCGTGGTTCCCTTTTTCCATCTCTGGTGCTTGTGTGCCGCCCCAGTTATCTAAGTCAATCAAAACATGGTGTAACTAATGTTTTGAATGGGCAGTACATGATATATTTTAAGTTTAACATCATGCACAAAAGGTTCCAAAAACTAAGGGAGAAATATTCTTGTAGTTTAGCTTTATGTAATAATTAATGCAAGCTTGTTTTATTTTCTGGTTCTCATAACAGATTAGCAAATGGTAGAAGAGCCAGAGAGTGGAGAGAGGGGACCGCAGCATAGAAATGAGATGAAAACTGCCTGAAAACTCTCAAGCATGCAGCCCAGCCCAAATCTGCGAGCTAGTCCATGCATACATACTCACTGAGCCCACTCCAAGAGACACACAGCAAAGCCACAGCAGTGGGAAGGGATGTGAAGATGAAAGATGATGTTAGGACACATAAAATAAAAGTCAAAGAAAAGGAAAACATGTGGCACAGAAACTGTAAACATAAGAAAAAAAGCAATGAGTAGTGCAAAAGATAACAAAGTGGAGGGGCTGAAATGGCTGTGCATGTAGTTCTGATGCTGAACACCGGTGCACACACCGTGTCAACATGCATAGTTTACAGTTCACTCTTTCATGCAAGATGTGGACCTCTGCCCCATTCACTCGCTTCCTCACCTGGCAGCAATGTCATCATCCTCTCCGCCCCAGCCCCAGTACTGGTTAGGGAAGCCATTCATCTTCATGTACTGGTCTGGGGTCACTGCAGAAACCCCACCAAAATACTGTGGGTACGGCAGCCTGGGAGGGTCACATCGCCAATGTACAATCTTGAAAATAATGTTTCAGCACAATACATTTATATAGAAGTCCATCCACGCACGCATGCATGCACGCAACACACACATTGTGCTTCTACCTGTATTTGAACTTGTCCATGGCCACGGACAGGTGTGTGGGGAACTGTTTGTGGCAGGTGTAAGTGTTATGGTCATTCTCGGGCAGCAGGTCAACATCGTGCAGGAAGATGCAGCTCCAGTCTTCATCTCTGAGTGCCTCCCGCACCCCAACATTCAGCAACTTGGCTCGGTTAAAAGTACTGTTCCCCCACTGAAATCAGAAACAGATGAGGAGAACAGATGAATGTTTTAAGCCAAAAACAAATATAGCAGAGAGAGCACAATGTGTGAGTATAATCTCACACTATGTTGCTATTGTTACAGTTCAGCTAAATTGTAGCCCAGGTTTTGAGACACCTGTCTCAGAGACTCCCTGTTTCTTAAATAGAAAGTAGCTCCAGTGAAAACTGTTGACATTTTTTTCCAGTGAATTATACAGAGTAACCAGGACACCACAGACATAGCACATATCTGGAAAGATATTGTGCTGTTCATTTTTCTAAACTGTGTGCACGTCAAAACAAATATCATTTACATCCATTGTATTGGGGCAGATGTGTGAATCTCAGAGACATATATCTGAAAAAACTAAACCAAAACTATGTTCATGGATATGTGAGATAAGTAAGAAGATGTTTGGGTATGTTTTATTTGTGTGAACTGACCTTTTAAATCATATGTTTGCATCGCTTGATTCATATATTTGTAATAAACCAATTTAACACAGGTAATATACTGGTTATACTGTACACCAGCATTACACTGGGATTACATCTATAATACAATAATACATTACATCAGTAATATGCCAGTATTACACAGTGGTAAACCACATCAGAGCAACACAAATATTACACTAGTGGTACCCCATATTACGACATATATAATATAATATATATAATATAATAATATACTGATATTACACCAGTATTATGTAATAATACATAATACATCAGTAATATACCACAGTGTTATTGTTACACCGGTAACACTAATATTACATAATGCTACTATTATGTCAGAAATATTTACACATATAACACATCAGCCTTGACCCAGTATGATACTAATAATGTACTGACCAGATTACAACAGCACAGCAGTGTGCATTTTCTCATTGAGAGAGACAGTGCAAGCTATTTATTAACATACTGATAGTAACAGTAGTAACGCACACGCACACGCACGCGCACACGCACACGCACACACATAGCCTGACCTGCTGTACTATATAGATGCTGTAGTGGATCTGCTGTCTTTGCAGGAAGGGGTGGAGGTGGTAGAGGAGGGCACGGAGGTGGGTCTGCCGGTTCCGGTATGGTACCACTATGGCCGTGTGGTGGCGGGGCTCACAGTCTGGAGGTCGGTAGCGTCCACCTGGCGACACTAACGGGTTCCTCTGTCTGATCTCCTCCATAGACAGAGGAGAGGAAAGATGGACAGACACAGGCCCGACTGGAGGAAAGGAAAGGAAAAAAGTGTAAAAGCAAGGGTGTATGTTTTGTTTCAACATTGGGGGAGACACATTATAACCAGGGGTCTGGGGGTCCCAGACACATTTTAAGCATCAAACACTTCATTTCCTGCCTTCTGGTGAATTTGTTTGCAACAATTTATGGTGCAAAGGTCTTTATTTATGTAAAAAGGAAATTATTTTTTTCTAGGGCTATCAAACGATTAATTTCTTTAATCGCGATTAAGCGCTGAATTTCTGTAGTTAATCACGATTAATCGCATATTTTATCACATGATTAAAATTCTATTATTTTGCATTTCAGAACAGTTTTTAAGTACATATTAACAATCGAAAGCAATTTTTACCAGAAATAAATGCAAAGAAAGTTACTTTATGAACTTGATTTTAAGATTTGTAATTATTTTTTTACTGTAAACAAAAGAAAAATGTGTGAAAAATCTGTCATTATTGCACAATTCCTCCAAGTACCTAACTAAAAAACTAAAAATCCATATCCTTACTAGAGTCAATATAGTGTTTAGTAACTCCTAAATAGGGCTGTCAGCGTTAACGCGTTAATCGCGATGTGATTAAGGGCCGACGCGATGCGTTTAATTTTTTTTAATCGCATGCCGGCATTTATTAATTTATTTTACACTTCACTCGGCCTTGCGTCGTGCCTAACAGGCTACTATTTTGACCCTTTGCAGCACCGTTACTTATCATCAAGATGCCACGCATGATGGAGAAAGACAGCAGCAATGAAATCCTGAATGGCGCTTTTTATTTTCCAAAACTCCCGGACGGATCGTAGACAAGTCGAAAGCCATATGCACATTGTGTAAAGCCGAATTAAAATGTCACCGAAGCATGTCAAGCTTGAGCTACCACCTACGGAGCTAAGCATAGTAGTACAGTTAACGTGATACTACCCGCTAGCATGCTACCCACTCAGGCAAAGCACTATTTTGGAGAGTGCTACTTGCCGACCTGTGGATGAAACCAAATCCCAAAAAGTTACTACAGCTCTTGCGAAACAGGTGGCAACTAACTGCAGACCTGTCAGCATCGTAGAGGACTCAGGTCTTAAAGAAGTACTATGGTTGGCATGTTCTGACCTGTCTCGTTGCCGTCGAGGGGGACAGTAGTTTTCACGGACACACAGCCTGTATGACACGGAGAAAGACGCCCAACTGGAACAGCTGCAAGGTGCTGCAAACACTGTCTCATTAACCGGTGATCACTGAACGTCAGTGAGTAATCAACATTATTTAGGAGTTACTAAACACTATATTGACTCTAGTAAGGATAGGGATTTTTAGTTTTTTAGTTAGATACTTGGAGGAATTGTGCAATAATGACAGATTCACACATTTTTCTTTTGTTTACAGTAAATAAATAATAACAAATACAAATCTTAAAGTAAAGTTCATAAAGTAACTTTCTTTGCATTCATTTGATTCCCAATCAAGATACACTGGTAAAAATTGCTTTCGATTGTTAAAATGTACTTAAAAACTGTTCTGAAATGCAAAAGAATTTTAATCATGTGATAAAATATGCGATTAACTATAGAAATTCAGCGATTAATCGCGATTAAAAAAAATTAATCGTTTGACAGCCCTACTCCTAAATAATGTTGATTACTCACTGACGTCCAGTGATCACCGGTTAATGAGACAGTGTTTGCAGCACCTTGCAGCTGTTCCAGTTGGGCGTCTTTCTCCGTGTCATACAGGCTGTGTGTCCGTGAAAACTACTGTCCCCCTCGACGGCAACGAGACAGGTCAGAACATGCCAACCGTAGTACGTCTTTAAGACCCGAGTCCTCTACGATGCTGACAGGTCTGCAGTTAGTTGCCACCCGTTTCGCAAGAGCTGTAGTAATTTTTTGGTCGGCAAGTAGCACTCTCCAAAATACTGCTTTGCCTGAGTGGGTAGCATGCTAGCGGGTAGCATCACGTTAACTGTACTACTATGCTTAGCTCCGTAGGTGGTAGCTCAAGCTTGACGTGCTTCGGTGATATTTTAATTCGGCTTTACACAATGTGCATATAGCTTTCGACTTGTCTACGATCCGTCCGGGAGTTTTGGAAAATAAAAAGCTCCATTCAGGATTTCATTGCTGCTGTCTTTCTCTATCATGCCTGCAGCCTGCAGCAGGAGGATGTGTTACGAGGAAGTGGCAGCTTGATGATAAGTAACGGTGCTGCAAAGGGTCAAAATAGTAGCCTGTTAGGCACGACACAAAGCCGAGTGAAGTGTAAAATAAATTAATAAATGCTGGCATGCGATTAATGCGATTAAAAAAAATGAATCGCATCGCGTCGGCCCTTAATCGCATTGCGATTAACACGTTAACGCTGACAGCCCTATTTTTTTCCTGTAGCCAATTATACAAAACTGTCTGCATATTCAAAACATCAATCGTGTTTCAGGATGTTTTTTTTAGGAATCATGTATATCTCAACAACAAATCTGTTAGAGAATGAAACCTTGTTAAAACCAGAAGTTAAGTTCTACATAAAAGACATGAAAACACAAGAAATCACATCTTTGTTTTTTCATGCTCCTGTAGATACACTTCTTGTTTTCTGTATATGTTTTAAGCCCCCTGAACGGTTATTTTTACCTCTTTTAGTGAGTGGGTTGTCTTTCATATTTTTTGAGGGGGACAAATCTACGTCTTCTAAATATTGGGGGGACATATCCCCTGCATTCCCCCCAAATCTACACCTATGGTTAAAAGTGATACTGATTGCTTAGAATACCATACAATTGTTCACTGTGCATGTTTTCTGTGTATTCATTTATTAAATATAACAGCACACATTTAACCCCTCTCACTCTCTCACCCAGCAGTGGGGAAGGGATCTGGCAGTCTCTCAGTGGTGGTCCTGTGGCAGGGGGTCCAGTGCCAGAGTTGCGAGGCGGGGGAGGCGGTACTCCCAGATGACTGAGGTTGGTATAGACGTCGTGAGGTCGAGAGTAATCAAACTCCGGCTCTGTGGTGTGCACCAGGACAGACACCAGGCCTCTGAAGCCCCCAAGGGAGAAATAGAGAACAAAGGCAAACTGGAAGCCCACCAGCAAGGCTAGTGTGCACGGGGAGTCCAGAGAGCGTCCGTAGCACGCCATAATAAAGTAAGATTGTAGATGTACAGTGAAATTCAAACCTGGGGTGAATAGATGCAGAAGGAGAGGAGGGGAAGGAGGCAGCGCTGAGTGCAGGCTCAGGCGTGCTGGAGGGGAGTGTCTATCTGTAGGAATGGGTAATAGTGGTGGTGAAGCTCAGTCAACACTGCCATCACCTCCTGACCACAGACAGGCACTGAAAAGGAAGAAGAAAAATATTGTTGGTTTATTACATATATTGCTTATTATTATTATTATTATTATTTCATAACATCATCATAGATGTAAGGTACCTGCTTTTGCGAGTGTCTAATTAAAACCTGTCCTGGGCCAGGAAGGGCTCACTCCACCTCTCTCCTCCTCGTCCTCCTTTCATCATCAAGCTTTCTGTAATAAAAAGAGTGAGTAACAATGCAGGAGCAGATTGGTCTCTGTACTACTGTCTACTGTAAGCTATATATAAGCAGGGGAATGACAAGCAGCTACAAACAAATGTCATGTTTGCTTCTTTATTTAGAATGGCTTATTTTCAGCTGTGACATTTTCCATGGGGCTTATATGGAAGAGACGCTGATGCCTGCAGATCAAATTAATCCAACATCACAGTTCCCTGTTTGTCCAAATAATTACACGCTGTATAGAACAGCCTTGTGGCCTCATCATTGGAGCTGATGTTGAATTGTTCGTAGACAGGAAACAATCATCCATTGCCATTTAAAAAAATAAATCACAGCAGAGCAGAAACAGCGCCAATCAACATCTATCGTCAGGCCTATACAAGCTTGTTACAATATTTACGTGACTAAATAAGAGAATGTGTCATTTATTCGGCCGGATCACTGGCTACCCGTCGGCCACAAAAATTCCCTGATTTTTATTATAGGCTGCACACAATCTCTACAGCACCAGCCGACTCACCAGCACATCCCTGCGACGTTTCCAATTCAGCCCCCGGCTTCCTCTGACAATCGACGGGCCGCTGCCACCGAACAGACGCGATGGACCAAAAGATAGCGTTTTTTTCCTCTGATGATGGTCGCACTTCCTCCTCTTCCCAATCTCTCATTCGAGGCGAAATATGTCCGTAGCTGCTTAGAGAGCACTGCAAACGCTTTCACACGCAAGAGCATCGCCGCATTTCCGTCCAGTGTCAACACAGGCAAGTGCGCGCCTCTGCCTCATCGAAACACGGCTGGATCACTGTCAGATGGGCTGGGGCGCACCGCGCTGACGCGCTGAGCGGCATATTTAAAAATCTAATTATGATTTCGATTGGTAAATGCCTAAATATTTGACCATATAAAATGAATGCTGGTTATAAATCAGCGGAAGTTGGTTCTGCCACCTATAGCTACGCTACAGCAAAACGTGTTTTCGTTCAAGAGACAAAGATATAGGCTATAGGCTAAATAAAGATCTAAGGGTAACACTTTACTTGAAGGTATCTACATAAGAGTGACATGACACTGTCATGACACATGAACCCTAACCCTAACCCTAACTTGTCATAAGAAAAACCGAATGACAGAAGCGTTATGTCATAAACGTTTATGACTTGTTTATAATGTTTATGACACGTTCGTGACAGTGTCATGTCACTCTTATGTAGATACCTTCAAGTAAACCGATCTAAGAATGATTTGAACCCTAACTTACAAACATCACCAAACCTGCTTAAAAAGTGTAATTGTGGAGTTAATAATATAGAGCATCAGTTTAATCATAATGTTCATCAGAATTATGATAATGGCCTATGCAGATTGACTTATTACAATATCACTCTACATTATCTTAGTCTGTATGTTTAGGTTTACGTCATCAGGAGTGAACATGTTGCAGACATGGTTAAAATGCAGTGGGATTTTTTTTTTACTTTTTTTATGCTAATTCCTCATTCACCCTGCTCCACTTTCTTTCTGTGTGTTCATCAGTGATGAAGATAGTCTAGTGCGAAAGCAGAAGACAGACAGAAAACAGAAGACCTCTGGGGAAGAGCATGAAAATGTGGGATTGACTCTCACATCACAGGATGAATGTGACAAACAATTGTGGAACTTCTGGTGAATGCTAAAAACAATTGTGACACACACAAAAATCTAATTAAACACTACATTTTCATTCTTTTCATCGATGAAAAAAGTCATACTGACTCTGAATGACTATTTTGACTTTATTTTCCTTTTCCTATATCAGAGAAATGCTCATATAGGAATTTAGATATGGATTTAAATTGAAGACACATTCATGACTTTAAGTCAGTATTATATTTGAATTTCATTGTCCACAGTATTAAAATATCATTATTATATCTCCACAGTGCTGGGTCAACTCTTTCTCATACACCTTAGGATTGAATCCCATGAATGTCCAAATAATCAGTTATTGTCAAATAATGCATGTAATGTGACCATGTTGTGCACGTGTGCGATTCATTTATCAAATGTTTTCCACGTTTGATATCTATTTTTTATTTCTTACACACAGCATCCAACCCAGGGGCATCAGTTGTTCTCTGGCTTTATGCAGCAGGCTAAAATGTCTTTATTCACATGCAGCAGTAGCTTGTCAGATTATAGTACAGAGACAGGACAGAATACTAATGGCTAAAGTAGTTCCACATAGGTCTACCAATGTAAACCGTCTAACCCTCCAATAACCCTGAAGCAGATAAAGCATAACAGAAAAAAAACTGTGCAAAACAATGCATCAACACTACTATTGTTCGTAGCACTATGTGAACACACTGCCTTCATTGTCTCAAAGCAAAGCGGATGTGTGTTTTCTCTAAATGGGGCAAAAAAAAAAAACCCACTACCACTAGTGTCCCCTCAAGGAATACTGCATTAAAGTATTATACAGAGAGCATGATGTTTAGTAAAGGCACATAATAGACACGTTACACAGGCAGGCTAGGCTGGTGGTTCAGTTACCTCGGATCAATGAGAAAAGATGTTTAGCACTGATGAGGGGAATTTTAAAATGTACTTATTGCCCTTTTAATCAGTCAACATCCGTGTGATATATACAAAAAAAAATTTTAACTGGTAAAGGTGAATAATAGTTTCTACATTTTGTGTAGTTGTTTTTGTCTTTGTAAATGGTGGAGAACAGCCCAAAATCTGTGATTAGTTAGTTAGTATACTAATATAATCACAGAGTTGAGGCCAAATGGCTTCAAACCAGTGAAACAGAGACAATGCGTTGTCTATTTGTTGTTTATCTCCCAAATCAGCTCACACAGAAAGTCGTACAGAACCTCTTTTTGTGTATATATAAAAAAATCTATAATGTATTGCTTTTCTATATTTTACTTGTAATCCTAACCAAAATATTAATAAAAAAAGACTTTCTATATTTTACTTGTAATCCTAACCAAAATATTAATAAAAAAAGACTTCTTTCACAATAAGCACTATTGTGTAAAAAATATGGAATGAAAAATGCTTCACAAGTTTTCATTTTTCATCGATTTAGGCTTGGGGAAAACTTCACTTCTCTTTCTATTTCATCAGTTTATTGCCCATCCTCTCCATAACTTATCCTCTCTACAAAACAATAATAAAGATAATAATCTCAAATATGAACTCCCTTTCCTCCATCTCTCAAGTTTTTTTCATTATTTAAATTATCTGCTCCTCCGCCATCACCTTCCCCTCACTCTCTCCATCTCTCTGTATCCTCCTGTCTTTACTTTTTGTAGTTGCCAAACTGAATGGCCAGCCGGTCGCTGACACAGCGGAACGTTGCAGGCTGCACCTCCCAGTAGTTGACAGGGTTAGAAAACAAGCTGATGCCATTATAGAATGTCCTCTTCATCCCAAATCCTCGAGGGCAGAAGTCATCCGTGCCCACCTGGTCGATGTTGTTGGAATGGAGGTACACCACCTGGAAAGCAAGTGTGGCGAAGTCGAGGGTGAGTACAGCATCATGTGAAACATTCAATCTCAGATGGAAAATAAAATGTATGCATGCTAGACTCACCTGTAGGTATTTCATTTCTGGGAGGCCTTTGGGGACACGAGTGAGGCGGTTGTTGTCCAGATGCAGCTCTCTCAGCCTGGGGAGGAAGGACAGACTGCCGTTCTCGATGTTACGGATATGGTTAAAGCTAAGGCCCAACCTGGAAAAAAATAAGACAAGAGGAGAAATGTGATATAGGCAGAAAGCAGGCCACTGCATTGTACATTAAGCTGACCTGTTTTACTAATGTGAGCTGGAGTAACTGCAAATTCCCTGATAAGTATCCCTGCAAGAAAGGGATATTAAGCCTGGTGAGAATTAGGGCCATAGCAGCCTGGCAATACTCCTGTGACTATAAAAAATCACATTAGAGAATAGAGAACAGTGTAGAAAGGAAGTAAGAGAGAGCATTGCGAAAGCCCACACAAGCATAAACTAGTTAGTACTTATCCTGCCACTTTTTTGTGGCATATCAATGTAGTTCATATTATTACCCCTGAGGGGCACTGCTGACTGCAATGTAACCTTTTAAACCACAGGATAATTCTTCACAGATATGCAAGTAAATCCCTCAGGGTTAAAAAAACAAAAACAAAAAACAGTTATGATTAAAAATGAGTATGATGTTGAAGTGTGAAAGATACCTGTACAGGTTTTTGTAGCGTTTCAGGTCCTCCAGTTCCACAGCCTGGATCTGGTTGTGGTCCAGATGAAGCTCATGGAGACTATCTGGTAGTTCTGAAAGAAAGACACCATATAATATAACACGTAAGGCTCCACTTTAGGGTGAGATTTGATCTTGCACCATAGCTGTCCATTCTTTTTTTGTGTGCTTAGTAGCTTTCTTAGAGAAGATGAGAAGATTGATTCCAATGTTACGTCTGTCAGCTAAACATGAAGCTACGACTAACAGACGATTAGCCTAGCTTAGCATAAAGACTGGAAATGGAGGGAAATAGCTTGCCTGGCTCTGTCCTAAAACAAAATCCATTAAAGAAATCTGCCTTCCAGAACCGAATAAGCATACAGTATTTCCCAAAATGCTGAACTATTCCTTTAAAGATGAATCCATTGAATATATGTTGGCATTTTAGTTACACAGATGAGTTGTTACCTTTTGGCACCCCAGTCAGTTTGGACTCTGATATACGCAGATAATTCAGTTTCAGTCCCTTGAAGGCTCCAGGCTCAAAACCGCTGTTGTGGATGGGATTTGCTCCCATTTCTGCAAGATGAAGGGAATATTTGTGGCATGAAAAAACATACAGTCTCTTTAATCTTCCATACAGTGGCAAAGGCAGTGGTGAGCACCACAGGGTAGTGTTTAGATGTGTTGAAGTCATCAGCATTTCTGACCTATGCAGTTCATATTGCCCAGTCCTGAGAAGGCTCCAGCTTCCACCTTTTTGATGCGGTTCTCGTGGATCCTTATCTCAACCAGAGAGGCGGGCAAGTTCTTGGGGATAGTAGTCAGCAGATTCTTGGAGAAGTAGAGCTTCTGCATGTGCTTCAGAGGCACAAATGTTTTGGGGTGGACTTTGGAAATAAGGTTATTCCTCAGAGACAAACCCTAAAAACCATGGAGAGGCAAAATTAAAGAACCACTTTAGCAGACAGTCAGAAAATTAATAGTAAGAAAGCTACAATAATATAAAGAATGCACAAGGGCTGAATGTGTTTGAGTGAATTAAGTTAGATCCAGCATCAATCCATCATCCAGCAGACGGTCTCTCCACCTGTGCTGGCTGAAAGATGTAGACAGATGTAGGCTGAGGCAAACCAACCTTAATAGAGATGCTATTGTATAATGTCATGTCAGGAGTTTCCTACGCTGCCAGACTTAATATTGCTCTTGGGGAGCACTCTTGAATGCGGGTCAGGAGTGAGCAAAGTTTTTCTGCTCAAAGAGGCAAGGATGTGAGCTTGAATACTCCCATTTGGCTTTAGGCTCAAACTTGATACAATTAAAGCTCTCAGAGCGAAGGGCGGTGGAGGGTGAAAAAGAAAGGAAATGAACCTCTAAATCCTCGAGGAAACAGAGGGTCATAATGGTATTTCACACTACCGAAGCCAATACAAGCTGAGCTGAGTCGTTAACACATCCTTGAGAAGCGCTGATCTAATGTTCAGTGGGACATTATTGATGACTAATACAGAAGCATTTCATAAAATCTCGATTGAGGAGATTTAGGATTAAGCAGTACTTTTTAACCAAAGTGTAGTGCCATCCCAACTCTGAAGTACCTGTCTTCCTGAAGGAGTATTTAAACTCATGCTAGACATACAATATTATAGTTTACCAAATAAGGTCCTTCTTCGCTCATCTATGCATGTGTGAAGATGCTATTGGATCATTTACAAGAACTATTCTTACCTACGTAACAAGTAACATAGTAAGTACCCCAGATCACATGCAGCAGATTCATCTGTGAGCGTCTGGGTCACGCATCTTATCCAGGGTTTCTATGTGTGTGTCACTACTGCAGTTTCTGTGTGTATGAATGTTAATGAGTGTTATGTGTAAGTATGTGTAGCATCCTGCTAAATTTGTTTATATATTGTTCTTTGATCTGTATTTCTGTTAACAAAAACATATGGGCTGGTTCAATTACCCTGGTATATAATAACTTTTGCATAAACATAGAGAAACACATCGTTTGGAAAGATGCTGAAATGTCCTCTGTTGTAAGTACTGTAGCCCTTGAACATCTCAGGTGCTTTTCTTCTGTATTGGATGCAGCCAGGTGTCATAGCCGTGTTATTAAGGAATCCACGCAACTTCTAGGCAAGATCCGCCATTCAATAGCATTCACACGCTACTATTGGCCAGGCTTGCGCAAGGTAACGGAACCCGATTTGTTCAGGTCCTATCCCCTGACCAGTCGGCTATTCTAACCTTAACTACTTGAGGTCAATGTCTAACCCCAACCAATCAGGCTGCTTCGTAGAGTGGGACATGTGTTAAATATAGTATATAGTTATATAGTAGTTTTAGTGGCTAAAAATGAAAGCATGAGAGTCTTAGGCTCACATTAACAGTATAGCTAATATAAAAAGCTAACTAGGCCTCTCTGCACCCTAGTCAGAGTCATATGCCCGAATTTGTTGGCTGCTGTAGACACATCCTAATTTTACATTTTAGTACCCCTCACCAATTCATCTCCCATGCAACGGACTTATCAGATTTAAAGGGGCACATGATAATGATGGGCTACATATGTGTATGTAACTTCCTCCCCTGACCTTGGTGGGATAGGCACGCTTGAGGCAACACTGTCTTATCATACAGATGTTATGTTTCCCTTCATCTATGGAGACATATAGTTGAACTACTACTCTGCCTGAGACTGGTTATGACCTACTGCTGTCATGTTGGACACTGACCTGAATGAGACCTGGGGTACCACTTTGTGTGTGTGTGTGTGTGTGTGTGTGTGTGTGTGTGTGTGTGTGTGTGTGTGTGTGTGTGTGTGTGTGTGTGTGTGTGTGTGTGTGTCTTACATATAAGTTAGTAAGGCCTTTGAAGTCATTCTCTTTCAGCTCGGTGATACGGTTGTTCTGCAGGTCCAAGAACTTGGTGTCCAGAGGAATATTCTTTGGCACCTCGGTCAGACCTGAAGACAAGACCAATCAAAACACAGAAGGGAATCATACTCCATTAAATGCTTCCATGGTGAACACCCTGTTTTCAATGGACAAGCTTTTAGGATATCTTAGTCAGACATAGACCTTGTAAAATAAATAGTCACTGTGTGTTTTAAAAACCTCCATCAGGCCTAAACATGAACCCAATCACAGTCCTACACAATCTCAAATGAGCATTTTGGGCCTTTTCGTCTATTATTTTAATGAGAGGTGGACATAGACACAGCCATGGAGATCACACAGAGACGTCAAAGCTGCACATAACTAACATTACTGGTTGTTACTTACGAAGACATGCCAGATGGGGACACCAGATGTTTTCCATCTGGTTTCCATTTGACAGAAGTCACAAAGGATGTGACTTAAATACCGTCAGCAAAATCACACATCAAATAAAATGGAGACGGACACAACCCTGACACATTGAAACAGAAAAATACAAGCTTTGTGTGTGTTAATGTGTGAGTGGTGAAGCTGCAGCGCCAAGTGTCTTAATTTTTGCTTCTTTGTGACAGAAAACACCTCCTAAGAACTAATGAAGAAGTAGAGAAAATGTGCAAGCATAAACACCAAGAGCTGTTATGGTTAGGGTTACTTGTGAATATTGTTTACCAAGCAATAAATTCATTGAGGCTAAGAATGGGTTACAAAAAGCAGACAGCGTTAAGACATACACCTGCATTGTTCCATTCAGAGATCTCTCTCGAAAAATGACTCAGCACACGCACAAACACAGCAACCAGTGATCATTAACAAGACCACATCACAGAAGACATGTGGATGAGTGTATCAGATGTGGTCAGTGGCATAGACAGGCCACGGTAAGCCAATTCTGACCAGGGCCAACCTCATCTGGTCGATGACCATGATGCAACCAGACCCGCTGGTGAGAGAGGACGCCAGCTGTCCCACTGGGATCCAGTTTGCCACCAACCACATCTGTCCCACAGGACTTTACCCAGAGCTGTCCATCTAGAGTTAAGTTTAGATATATGGCTTTGGCTGTACTGTGCCACACCCTCCATGTCACCACACAGGATCAAACCCTTAGCAGCCCCTCTGACATTCTGTCCAAACCACGTCCATGCAGTGCTGAGAGATCTGGTGCAGTGGCTGAGGAGGCTTGGAACTTTAAAGTGTAGCCTTATGCAAGAAACTAAAGCAAGATTTTGCCATCAGAGAGCGAAGATAAATTCATTTAAGTTGTACATGAAACATCAAGTTTTAATCCTAGGATACTAATTATAAACCAAACTCAGTCTATGGTTTTCTCAAGTGTAATAACGTTGTTACAGCTGTTGTAAAGGTCTCTTAAGGTGCTCAATGTTACCAGGTGGATTCATGTGGAAATATTTACCTTCCAGCCAACACCTGCAACTTTCCAGATGCATCCTGCCAGCTGTACTGTAAACCTTCAAATGTGTATGCCTGCATCAAACCTAACAGACAAGATAAACAAACCTGAAAAAACTTTCACCCACACCCTGATTAACTGGATCCCTTTAACCCTCTAAACCCCAAACCACAGCGCGTCACCCATATCTGCCACACATCTCAAAGCCTTTACCACAAACTGACAAAACTAGCACCCTCTTAAACCTCAGCACCCTTCAACACAAATGCCTGACATCATGCTGGGATGCACATTGAGAGGAGACAGACGCCACCGCTAAAATACAACTGTTTTAAATAAGCATTCGACATCTCGGAAATTATACGCTTCCACATTTACCCGCAGCAGACAGACCAGGGACAGTAAATATATAGAGCTTGTAAAATTATGATTCGACAAAGCCATTATGTCTAAACACAGACAGCTTATTAGAGTTATATAGCCAGTAGTATAATGTGAGGAATCTTTATATCCGTAAATAAGACTGAATGTAGTTTATTTGGTCCTGTAAGAATAGACAGAGGAACCATAGCATGCACTTATAATATCCAGAAGCAGGAAGCATATGCTTGAATGGAAACATGACTCAAATTAAGTTGCAGACAAAAAAATAGATATATAGGTAGATATATTTGTGGGTAAAAGACAGAGCTTAATGTTTTTTGTATCCATTCTTCTGGTGGAACTCATAACTATGAATATCCATAACCCTCATCCTTATCCTAACACATAAACACAACCTTTGTCTCTATCAATCTTCTTCCATCTTTAAATCCCTTTAAACTAACTCATTCTTCCCTCCATCATTCCCTCCTGTTTTTGGGTAACCATTAAACATCCCGTCTCAGTCCCAAAAAAAAACCCAACATGAAACAGCTCCTTAAAGACAGTGATGAGATATTAAACTTTTCATCTCCTCCGATCAAAGTGTCCCCTTTCGCCTTTTTCTTGACCTTCCTCTCTCCCTCTCTTAATCCCTTTCCATCTCTCTCTCTTATTTTCTTTCCTCCATTTGCCTCAGTTTTTTTCCTCTCTCCTCTCCCACCCTGCATCTACGCACAAAGTCTGAAACACAAAATCTATCACCAAAGACATGCCTTTACTTGATAAAATACACCAGCATTATCCCAAGGAAGAAATTCCTCTAAGGTTTGTTATTCCCCGGAGCTCACTCTGTCATTCAACTCATCTGCTTTTTTTGTCTGAACCTCTTGACACACACACATACACACACACAGGTTTGTGGCACTATCTTTGTGGGGACCCGTCATTGACATAATGCATTCCCTAGCCCCTTACCCTAACCTTAACCATCACAACTAAATGCCTAACCTTAACCCTTACCCTAACCCTAACCATAACCTAATTCTATCCCTAATCCTACAACCAAGTCTTAGCCCTCAAACAGCTCTTTAAACTTGTGGGGTCCAGCATTTTGGCCCCACAAAGCTGTCAGGACCCCACAAGTATGCTGGACTCCCGGTTTTTGGACCCCACGAATATAGTTAAACAAGCCCACACACACAAACACACACATACTTAATGATGACAAAGCATCACAGACATGCATCTTTCTCTCTCACACACTCTTACTGACCAAGGTCAGAACACTGGACGACCCTGAAATGACAGTGGCAGCCGAAGGGGCACACAGGTGTGTCGGGGGGGAGGATCTCCTCTACAGCCGAGCCTTCTTCCTCATCCCTCATCATTGTCATCATCCCGCCACTGTCCATGCTGTCCATGGCAAAATCCCAGAAGCCTCTCTGCTCGAAGGGCAGGGCCGAGGAGGTGGAGAGCAGCCGAGCCACGCATAGCAACAGCAGGAGGGTGCAATGTTGCAACATCTTTCACTTATACACCTGAGAAAACACAAGAAGGAAGGAGAGCAAAATCAGTTTTATTGTACATTAATGTAAACAGCTTTTAGTTGCCAGTTCCTTAGGTACAACAAGTAAAATGAATGCAGTCTGATACAACAGCCCAACATAAAACTTAAATTCATGAAGGTTATAATGTTCTTTTAACTCTACTGTCATTTTAGATGGCTTGAATTATATTCCGTTACTTATTATTATTTGCTATATTATTTTGTCCACCCCATTTATATCCATGGGAGTAGACAGGAATATGCACATGGCATTGAAATGTAAGGAAAAGTGCATGAGCAAGGTTAGATAACCCTCAGACAATGCAGGCGACTGTCCTGGGGCCCCATCCCTGGGGGCCAAAAACGTTGTGTTTAATCCAGATGTCCACATTTGCCCTCCACACGAGGAGGGCAAATAATCATGCTGCCATGTATAGTCTGCACTTGTACTTAATGAGAACATGTGGGCGACAGGGTTCATACATTAAAATATTATGAAATGGTCTGCTTATCCTTAATTATAAAGCCCTACTGTTCATACCACACCTAACAGGAATACCAGGAGCTGCAGGCTGTAGAGGAGAAATGGACTCATTCCCACAGGGAAACTTGCCAGGAGTTGACTCTGGGAATAAAAGTTCCTTAAACCACCGAGAAAATGTCACTGTCTGCTTCCTGCACACCGAGTCCATTCCCAAGAGAGTAGGTCACTTCTCACTGACCAATCGGATATTGTCGAGGACATCACCTCAGCAGTGGAAAAATGTATTCCTGCAACCGAGCAGTTAAACAAAGCCACTATTCATTTAGAGGGAAAACTGGGTGTGCATGTGCAAGAGCGTCTGTGTGCATGCATGTGTTGGAGTGTGTATGCATGTCATGAAACACAGACTCCATGATGTCATAGCTGCGCACACACACACACACACACACACACACACACACACACACACACACACACACTGCTGATTGAGGTCACCAGACGTGTGAGCATGCATGTGTCTGTGTTTGTTTGCATGGTTTATCCTGCATGCACTGACCTAACTAATACCTCCACCTCCACTAATACCACCACCCTCTCCTCCCTCCTACTCAATCTAAGATTGTGTTCCTAGAAAACCAAATTATTACCAGGCCAATTAATCCTTACAGCTGGAAATCGTGACTCTTAACCTGAGGCTAATCCTATCAAAGCCCAGTTCTACACTGGACCCTGGGGTGACCTAAAACCCTATAATCTCTAACCTTGTCGTGTTAATTACCTTCTATGATCCCCAGCTCCTTAATCCTACAGATGGCTGGGGAGTCTTGATGCCAGTGGTTAGCGTGCAAAAGATCTTTCCAGTGAAGCTAACGATCCTGTCGCAACATAATCATGTTTTCTTTGGAAGAGGAGAGCGGATAACAGCATTATCAGGATCAAGAGATGGATGACGAGAAGGAGCAGGGGAAAGAGAAACGGGGGAGGTGAAGGTTCAAGTGCAATTTTGGATAGTGTGTTTAGGAGTTTGTACTGCATCAAAACAACTGGAAATTCAATGCATCTTGACCCAAGCCTATTCTACTTAATTTGACACAATTTAAACGCTTGCTTGATCTTTGCTCTGCCTACTGCCCGGCTGGCGGCAGTGACTGTTCAAGACTTTGAATGGCCTAAAAGGCAGAGATTCCAATAATAAAGCTTGTGAGGGGGGATCTCAAGGGCTTTTTAATGTTGGGAAAATGTTTCTCATTCCACACTTCATGAAAAAAAAAAAGTTGTGTAAACACATACTGATCCTTTAAAATACAAAAGTAGAGCCTGAACAAAAACAATCCACAAAGAAGAATGTGGTCAGAGTATGCATCACAGCGTGTGGGTTATGAATTAACAACACATGCTTATCAATTCACCTTCAGCACTTACTGACTATTCATAATCTTTTAAATACTGAATCATCATTTGAAAGTAATCAATTTTCAGTCCGTGACCATTGCGTCTAAAGTTGCTTAAAGTGTTTTTGCTCTATTCAAAGGAATAAAAAGTATTACTAAGGCACATTATATAAATATGTAAAACAAAGAGCCTGTGCATGAAGTAGACCTGGCCTGAAAGCATGAATAACTGGCCCCTGCAGTCTGCTCCCTGCATTAAAAATAGCAGTCAAATTATACCATTTTGCAGAAGAAAAAACACCACTGGCCTTGGCTTGGTCAGAAGAATGCAACGAAAAGAACACGAGGGCATATATAGTCAGTATCACACAATGACACGCAACACACAAAAGAGCTGAAATATAGAAGCCACCAGACTAATTTATAAACCTACGATTTCTGCAACTTGAGCTTTGCAACATTGTGGGAGGATTAATTAGTATTGTAAATCTAAAAATGTAGCACCCTTGCTCTAATCTGTGGAGTGTGCAATGATTTGTCGAGATGTGGAAGTGGATGGAGATTTGCAAGCAGAGGTGTTGGGGACAATGGGTGAGAAATAAAAGGGAGACAGGAACAAGTATAGTCCATCATCATCCAGGAATGACTGACTAAGGCTTCTATGAACACAACATGATGATAAGACTAAACTACATCCCAAATTTATGCAGCCTCTCTGGCTGTAATAACCACTTTTGTCTGGCCATGGTGTGTAAGTAAAAATTCCTCTCCACTGCTTCCAGTTAAGCTGTGAGCCACCAAACATCCGGTCTGAGACGAAAACAAACCAAGAGCTTCATTCTTAATTGTTATTGCCTCAGCTCTCCTCTCATCCAAAGGCCAAGAGTGGTTTAATGGATGGATGGATGGCTCGGCTATTCTTGTCTCGCTCACTGTGTTTGTCTCTGAGGTGCTGTGGAGTGAATGTGGGGGGCAGAAGAGAGATTATACAAGAACAAAATAAGGGTAGAATGACAATTATGAGGCAGACAGAAAGAAAGAGTGGGAGTTATGTGTCGGCGGTGGCGAGAAGGATGTGAGAGAGAAGCTGCAAAAGAAACAGGGAGATGTCTATAATCAACACTTGCAATCAGTGCTGTCTTTGCTGCACTATATGAGCAAAAGTATGTAGACAAATTAGTGCAAGTGCATACTTTTTTTTCTCAGGGTTTAACCTCGGTCTTTGAGTTTAAATTGACAGAAACTGTAATATACAAAAACACCTCTGGCATAAATTGGAATGCCAACTTCGAGCCAGGCCTTATCACTTAACATCAGTGCCCCACTAATGCTATTAAAGGGAGCAAATTCCTGATGCCAGGAAAATCTTGTGAAAGTCCTCCCCAGAAGAGTGGAGGCTGTTATGGCAGCAGGTTAATGCCTACGCTTTTGAAATGAGATGTTCAACAATCACATGTGGGTATAGTGTTCAGTTGTCCACATGCTTTCTTGCCACAGTCCATACTCCTGAATCATCTTAACATTTATGAGATGGTGGCTTCTCTCTACTCGGCAGCAATGATTATTTTACTTCAATAAAGCAAAGAAGAAACGGGAGGAAGTTCCCCACCTGTGCCAAAGGTGTGTCAGCTCTTTCAGAGACACACACAAACACAAACACACACACACACACACACACACACACACACACACACACACACACACACACACACACACACACACACACACACAGAATAAGACTGATAATTTATGTGACCTCTAAAGGTGGTTGAAGCTGTCATAACAGGCAACAGAAGACAGACACTTTTATAAAGATATTAATTCTAGTGGTGCAAGAGCAACAGGGAAGATTCAGGGATTGATGCAGACTGACAATAAAATGCCCCGGTGTCAGTGAAAGCACCATCTGGTAAACAATCTGCCCCACAAGGGTATTAGTTGTTTGAGTTTCCCACACCCGGCTTCTGAGACTAGCTTTACATTTCCTACATGCACTATCCATCAAGTGCTGGGTACTTGTCAGCCCTCACATCCACCGCATTTACTTTGATGTGACTAGACTTCCCACAAGGCAGCCTTTGCCCTTGTCAAGCTAAACACACATATATTTAAGCTATATGCTCTTTGTGCTGCCAAGAACAATCATCTCAAGATACAACACACAATGGTTGGTCTCCCATGACCGCAGTCAAGAGAAAGACAATCACTATTACCTTCCACCCAGTCATACACACAACCCCCACTCTCTTTTGACTCACATTAATTCTTGCCACCTTTTTTTATAGCTGTGAATCACAAAACCCCTTTTATCACTGCATGTTATGTAGCTGCTGTTATTATCTGTGTCTGTAGCAAATGTTGAACTTTTGGCACCACAATGAGCCACAGATGCCAAAATCCATTAAGCCTTACAATATTGATAAAGTCATAAAACGCTGGCTCATTATATCTGTGTATTTATACTCAGGAGCACATCAGCTCTGCTCCTTAGACTGCATTGGCAGAGAAGAGTTAAGGTGGGGCAGAGAGCTCACCAAAAGTGCCAGCTGGTGCAACAACGCTGGTATTGGCAGCCGCCACGTCAACACTCACTGCCGTTTAACATCACAGGGTTTCTCAAATGGATCACAGTGCTGACTGAGCACAAAATATCTGACATGGCTTAGTATTGTGTTGCAGAGAATAAAATCAAAATCTTGTTCTGTTTGTTTTCAATGAGAGTTTTGTATTTTTTTCTCCAACCCATAATGCTATTCTGAACAGGATCCAAGCTGCAATAAAGTCTGACACCTAAAAAAAACACAAATGTAAAACTCACACAAATGTTTGGATGTGAGAAAGTAACACACACACACACACACACACACACACACACACACACACACACACATGCATGCATGCACGCACGCATATGTAAACCATCTGTTTAATTTGGTCTCAGAATCACAGTCCACCTCCAAAATAATCTGGTCATTTGGCTGAACTCCCTCACTTTCTTATGCCATGTCTCCTTCTCTCCACACGTGACACACACACACATACACACACATACACACACATACACACACACACACACACACACACACACACACACACACACACACTCTAAATTTATGTACTCTTTAGACACATAGGCTGTTAGTGCTAGGCGGGTCCGGTAAAAGGGTTCGGGTGGAGTTAACTGCTCCAGCGACTGTAATTTGGTGACTGCTATCCCTAAAAAAAACTGTTTGGCAGCTTCTCTGATGCCGCCAAGCTTGGATGTGGTGGCAAACTGCTTAAGGCTGCAGAGACGAAGCCTTACCAGAGCAGAACAGAGAGCAGAGCAATGCAGAAGAACAAAAAAGGGCCATATCGGACAAATGACCTGAAGATCCACATCTATGGGCAGATGAGTCTCATTTAAAGAATGTGGAGTATTTCAAAGTATGTGCAATTTATAAGTGGGCTATGAATAGAGACTGTAAACATTTTTTTCAAAAAATAAAATGGAACAATCAGCAAATTGTATTGTCAAAACAGGGCAAAGACGACATTTCCTGAGCTTGAAATTAACTGACTTGAATTTGAAATTGTAAGAGTAAGGGAATATTTTACCACTGAAACCGATCAATAAGGGTAAAAGAACACTCAACAGTGGGAATAAGCTACCGCGATGATGTGAGTTTGAATTTAGACAAAATGATGATGAGACGGACAGGTGAACGGACAGACAGGCAGCGAGAATCAATCAACAGACAGACAAGCAGGTGTACGGTGGTCAACCCACAGGCTGGCTAATTGGCAGGCAGGCTGAAAGGTCAGGAAACAGACAGATGTAGACCATAATTTTCACTGTCTGACCATCAACTCCACAGTCAGACACTGTTTTCTCTGTCTTTGTATAGTAAGGTGACTCAGTTAAATACACTGGTATAAATGGCTCATACATGGTAGTTAACCATTGATGGACATGAAGTCATCAGCACAAGGCAGAATGGGGCCACAGACGTTAAAAGCTCCTTCCTGTAAAGGACTTTATGTTTGTTTGCATAATATTATGTGACAAAATAAAACACAGCAAGCTGGGATAATCTCCCTGCCAAATAAAGTTTCTCAGGCCACAGTTCTCTCAACACATTTCAATCTGAACGCTGTGTGTATATACAGAGGCTGAATTTTAGGGTAGTGCAGATGTGTACCAGAAGTGGGTTGCCTTGATTGGCATGGTTCACTATAATTATTCTACCTTAATGATGATGCAGGGATGGACGTAAAAGATCCTATAAAGGCTCTGTGTTACATTTAAAGTCTGATGAGAGATTAAGGGTGCGTTGATTTGAGGACAAAGTGAGTGGAAAGAAAAGTTTTGCTTAATTATCATCTCATCTACTAATGATCGCTCCCAGTGAGCAGTCTTTGGAGACTTGTTGCGCCATCTAGTGTAACTCTGGAAAAAGAGCTGATCGAAAAATTACAGCATCAGTCGGCCATGCAACAGGTTGCATAAAGTAGTTAGATAATTATATGGATAATAATTTAAATATAATAATTGTGAGAGGGGAAAAAACAAATGAATAAGATACACATTTAATAGGTTGCATGTTGCAAACTATGTAAACAATGTGATAACTTTAACTGAAAATATAAAAGTTGATGACATAAATCTTACCAAAGTATAACAAATGTGAAAATATATAACAAGAAGTAGTACTAGAGTTTAAAGCTACTAGAATTTCTATATGTCACAAAAACTTTGTAATTTCTTTGTATAGAATTATTTTGTCAAGTAAAAATCAGCCTAGAAAAGGAAAGGTTGCACCTTGCCAATTACAAGACTGAATAGCACAACAAAAACATCACCCCTACCTTATGGACAAAAATAAGATATTAATTCCAAATTCCAAAACAAAAAAGGTTTCTCTTTCTGTGCGTCAGATTATCCTGGAGATTTCTTTTAAAGTCCTATTTTTTCATCACATTTAGGGATTATTGCAGTATTTCCCTGTAGTCCTCTGACATCCAGCCACAGCTCCTCCGCCACTGTGAACTGTGTCAGGGGACCGCGTGTGCTCGTTTCAGTCCACACCGAGGAAATGACTGAGAGTTGGGGGGGGTCAAGCCCATAAAGTTAACAAGCCAGCCTCCTTTCTCCCCTTTTTGGATGGAGGAAAGAGAAGGAGGAGGATGAGTGGGAGAGGCCTGAGTACAGTAGATCTGTGCTATTATAGCAGGCTACAGTAGGAATTGTGCTATTTAATATTACTCCTATGATCATTTATAAAGTGACATCATGCAAAAATCATAGAAAACAATAGACTTAATATTATTACACCAATAACATTTTACAACATTTTAGATTTCTTCATATTAAAGTGAAGAAAGATTTTGGTGATGTTTTCCTTTCTTTCTTTCTTTCTTTCTCTTTCTTTCTTTCCTTGTATCTATCTATCTATCTATCTTAAATTGTGTATATTTAGACTACTGTATACATCCCAATGTTATCACATTGTTGGTTTGTAAGAAGCTGTTAGAGGAAAATCCCTGTTCATACTTCCAGGGAAGTTTTAGCTGTTAATACTTGTCTGGAAGGATTTTTTTATGATGTTTGTTGAGTCCTACTTAATTCTTCTTTTTAACCCAACCACTATTTAATTGCATAACACAGAGTAACCCATTTTTCTCTGATTACTGGGAGAGAACATGGTGATACCACCGAGCTCCACCAAAATCAAGCAGAAAAATGTATTTCTAGGGCTGTGATTATAAAACATCATCTTCTCACAGTTTTCCAATACATTTTATTTTGGCAGGATAAAGTGTTCTTTCTCACTGACTCTCTGATTTACTCCCAGCTCCAAGAGCGAGGCAGCAAGTTTGGCAAGCCA
Source organism: Sander lucioperca (assembly GCF_008315115.2). Classification (NCBI taxonomy): domain Eukaryota; kingdom Metazoa; phylum Chordata; class Actinopteri; order Perciformes; family Percidae; genus Sander; species Sander lucioperca. The sequence goes on along the minus strand of NC_050184.1, from coordinate 24,207,415 downwards.
CACCATCTGGTAAATTTCCGACCATGTATGAAGTCGCCCACACAGGCGTTTGCAGCTATCTAGGCTACACATTAGCCGTGGTCTCTGCTGCTTCATAATCTTTTTCCCCATCATTCATATCGATACAAGAGGAGGCCGGCCGACAATCCTGTACTTCGATTTTTTTGTTCAGTTATAGCTTTTCTTTCTCTCAGAGCGCAGTATCCACAGTGGCAGAAAAGGCATGCAGACCAGATCAATGCCCTCAGGGGTGTTGGCAGGAGACAGAGTTGTGATAAAGGTCTTTGCAGATAACATTCCTCCTCACTCTGCTTCCTTTCTCCCTCATTTTGTAGATTTAGTCCTTGGTTTCTCACTCTTTTTTTCTCTGTCTGCCCGTCTCTATCTCTCTCTCTCTCTCACTGTGGTTCACTTGATTATGGTGTTGGTCTGTAGCTAGAGGGCTTGCCATCCAAATTAAAGTCTTTTTTTGTCCTACAAGTGTTCAGCTAACTTGTCTCTAGCACACCCACTTGTTAGCTCTTGGGTAGGTGCTGCCATAGAGTGTGTGTGTGTGTGTGTGTGTGTGTGTGTGTGTGTGTGTGTGTGTGTGTGTGTGTGTGTGTGTGTGTGTGTGTGTGTGTGCATGCGTGTGCAAGATGGAGAAGAGAATATGAAAGTATCAACTTTGTTTCTGGATTTGGATTTCAGCCCAATCAATGTTTACTTCATAGTCATTAATGTTGCTGGATATCAAGGATGAGCACATCAGGGCTGATGGCCTAGCAATTAGTTCTCCTGCACCCTGCCGTAAGCACATTCTTTGTTGACCCCAAATAGTTGACCCTTAACACTGGAATCCAATCTCATGTTCTAGCAAGAAACTGTTCTCACTCTTCCACCCTCCAGCTTTCTGCTTATGTCTGAGTCAGAAAATTCTTTTGCTGCTTTTTTCTGTGTGTGTACTGATGCTTTTTATTTTATCAGCCAGCAGTCGTCGTGTCCCCCCACACACACACCCACACCTCCTCCAATAACAAACACAGGAAGCTGCTGTCGCCGGGTAGAACAGAGAGAGCATGGGTGAAGAAAAGCACTATGCTGCTCTGCGAGCAATCTCTTTAAGAAAACGGGCTCTGGGTTCAGCTCGACGGCATGCGAAACATCTGTTGGGTTTGATGGGACATTGGTTTAACAGTTTAACCATGTCACACACAGTATGATGGTTGGCACTGAAGTGGCAAGCTATCAAATTTGAAAATACCCCATGTAACAAGCTTTGGACCGGAGGTTTAATTATTTAAGATCAAAACTGGAGCATCCATCTGTGCAAAACTACAAAGAAGGGAAACTGCAAAAAGAGATTTGATGCTGTTTCGATCGGCTCTGCCTGTACGTGCAGGAACTACAGTATAAATTTGAATGTGTAGTTTCTTAGACAGTAATGTGCTGTTTGCAAAATGACTGTACAATTATGGAAAATGGAGACAGCACTACATGCACAAGACTGAAAGCAGAAATCTAACATGTGATTACACGCCCAGGCTGAGAGTGAAAAGTGGAAAAGTGTGTGTGTGTGTGTGTGTGTGTGTGTGTGTGTGTGTGTGTGTGTGTGTGTGTGTGTGTGTGTGTGTGTGTGTGTGTGTGTGTGTGTGTGTGTGTGTGTGCATGCGTGCGTGAGTGCGTGCGTGCGTGTTCATATTGCACATTCAAACCATGCATGTACTGTGCTCTCATAACCTTGTTAACTTAACTGTCAGCTGCTTTATCTCAATAACCCAGCTTCATTCTCTCTCTTATTAACTGCCTATCTCTCTCTTCCTTCCTCCCTCCAAGTGAGTGTGTTTGTAACTCTAGCGCCTGCAGGGGAACTTCTGTTCTTCATTTAGAGCTGCAGAAACCCTGCTCCCTGTTGAAAGCTTATACCTGGAGCCAAAAAGCGAACACAGCAAGTGCACCGCCTGTAAATTACGACTTCATACTGAGCACAACTCAACATTTATCATTTTAATTATATCCATTACTCTAACTGACATACTGTAAAGCGTATTGTGCCTTTGCACGGGTGGATGAACAAATTAAAGAGACTACTGCACTTTCATCAGCCTTTATAAAGTATTTAGTTTGTCGTTTTTTTGTGTGAGACTGCAAATACAGATATCATGTTTGTTGCAGCGTTTGGTGTAAAGCATCGGACTACACTGTGAATCGAGGCATCTACACATTGTCAAGTTCACTTCATGTTGAACTGAGTTTTTGGTAATAATACAGGATGAGAAGAACAAAAGGAAGTTGTTGTTTCAGAGAAAACAATAAGAGAGAGTGCAATAGGGTTTGTGTTTTTTTGTTGTTGCTCTGTTATGATTTCAACAAGACTGCGTTAAGGGTATCTACCACAAAAATGCTATGGGCAAGGCTCTCATTCATGTCACACTCACACAACAGACATGAGATCATAAATATGTTGAGACAGAAGAATGGTGCATTGTTAGCTATTTTGTACTGTAGGGGCGAGGGACAAACAGCAGAAGATAGAAAGTGAGATACAGTTGCACCGATTCACATAGCAAGAGAAAAAAAGAACATTGCGATCTGAACTCACTTTGGCAACAAGTTTGGCAGGACACCAATGGCTTTAGTTCCCAAACGGAAAAAGAGTTTTAGCTCTCTGTCTCCTTTCCTTTTGATCTTCTAGCCACGTCTTATTGGATTCAACTAGCCTGATTTAACTATGAGCTGCTGCTCTTCTCATCTTTCGTAGATCACATTCTAAGAACAATGGCTGTATTGTGTCTTAAAAGTCAGTGTGTTGTTTGTCCCTCCTTCGCTCTACTGCCACCACGTTCCTAACCTTTTTCCATGTCTTCCCTTCCTGCTAATCTTTATCCTTGACGTTCCACTTCCGGGTTCGCTCCGTTGCCACCGGAAAATCCGCCGGATTTCACTCATTTAGGCCGGATAGCCATTGCCTTGGGCTTCCTTTGTGTTGGCATTTTAAACTCTGGTCGATTTATGAGGACTATGGTTAACCTTTTCTCAGTTCTCTGCAAGGTAAATCCAGAAACTACCTTACCTTCCTGCTAACCCAAATAATGGGCAGCCCCACTCCTGTCACACACATACTTGCACCCCAATTACTGTTCACAATCCTACAGTGACTTACGTCACCTTTACATGCACCCGTCACAGCCAGAGTGACTCCTTGTATTTTTGCTGAGCGGCTAGGGGTGGATGTTTATGTTGGAAGTCATCTGGTGATAGGGAACCTGTGTGATGTTCATATCCATGTTTCTCTGGGTGGGTTGCTCTGTGTGATGTTTCCTTCCTAATGGGCCTCTTAGGTTCACACTGTGTCACCAGACATTTTCACTTTCTCTCTGGGTCCCCCATGCTGCAGTCCCAAGATGTGACTGCTTCATGATGCCCCCCACCAGTATCCCTGTCACAAACACCCTTACATTATTTCTATTTACCCTGACTAAAGGCTCCTCCTGCAAGCCCCAGACTCAGACTAGAGACATAGGTTAATCCATTTTAGTCTTCATTTTCTCAAAAGTATTACTTAAATACTTTATACTTGAATGAAAAGCAGATCTGGATTCCACTGCAATGTATTATGCTTTTACACTTCCAAGAGCATTTTACATAATGATTATTTCCATTACTGTGCAAATTACACATTTACTTTAATGCATACAAAAACATTACAGTCATTTTCCTAGTCAAAAGTGAGATGTGAAAGAAAAAAGATAAGGTTAGGGATGATAACATGATAGCGCTGACTAACTAAGCAAACTACACAATACAGCTATTTTTCTGTAAACCTTGCCTTCAGAAAAAACCCAGAAAGTATAGAGTAGCTGTACATCAGCATGATGCACATGCGTATATTGTGGTTATGTATCTGTCATTGTATGTCCGTCCCACTGTGTAGTCTATTGGTCATATGAGTGCCCCTGTTGTGGATAGAGGACCAGTCCTTGAGCATCAATGAGACAGGAAAAGGCATTTGGGGGAATCCTCTCCACCTCCAGCAGATTATTTTCCAAGTGGATCGAAGCCAAGGTGGAGCCAGAATTGCCAGGGTGGCACACTCCCCACTGCCTCACCAGCCTGCAACCACAACATACGTACACTTAAATTTAGACACACTACATCTGCTGCATTTTGCACTTTTCCTTCCACAAGTGCTAATTTGTTGTTTCCCCAAATGCACAAAGAACTGCATAAAGCTGTATAAGTGCTTTGGTTACCAGTGTTACTGTGTTAGATCAAAGGGGACACAGAGTCTGGTACAGTTCACAACAGTAATGAAAAATAGTTTTGCCAACAATAGTTTATTGTCTTCATCTTTATGCTGACGAGGACTGTTGTTGAAATGTTAGTTTGAATAAATGCATTTGCATAAGACACTGAATGTGCAGCGATATCCTTCTTTGCTTCGTTGCCAAGCTCCTTAGAGTCATTTCCAAAGGAAGCTGCACTAGCACAGCTAATGTTATCAGGACAGGGTTGGGTAAAAAGCAAACAAGCATAGCTTATCCCTGCATTATATAAATCACATTTGACTTTTGAAAATTGTCTGGAAAGTGGCAATTCTACCTGATCTGGTTGTTGTCCAGTCTCAGCACCTGCAGGTTCTTAAACTGTCGAACGCAGCGAGGGACCTCCCCCAGACGATTGTTGTCCAACAGGAGCTCTCCAAGTGAGCGGTACGTTCCAACAAAAGAGACTCGTTCCATACCCTCATTGCTCAAGTCATTGTGGGATAGACGGAGGGACTGTAGATTGGACCGCATGTGACGGAACGTAAAGGCAGCAATGTGACTGATGTTGTTGTGTTGGAGGGTCAATTTATGGAGATGGCGAGGAAGATTCATTGGGACAGAGGTAAATCTGTTATAGGACAGGTTCAAGGCCTCCAGGGACCTGAGTAGACACAAACAGACAAATCATGAATCTCAGTCAGATATCTACAAGAAGACCTTCAAATGAAAATTCTACTTTTAGATAGTTTTAGCCATGCTAGCTGCAGCGCTCTAGCCTGGACAACAGTTTGGTCCAGACTGAAATATCTCAACAACTATAAGATGGATTGTCATGAAATGTCATGGTCCCCAGAGGATCAATCCTATTGACTTTGGTGATCCCCTGACTTTTCTGCTAGCACCACTGGTAGGTCAGAGTTTTCACTCATCCTGTGAAATATCTCAACATCTATGGATGGATTGGCACAAATGTGGTTCAGACATTCATGGTTAGTAGACAATGTATATCCTGAAGACATCGGTGATCCCCCAACTTTAACTCTATTGCCACCATGAGGTTGACATTTGTGGTTTTGAGTAATATGCAACAACTATTGGATGGATTGCCCTGACATTTGGTACACCCATTCATGTGCCATTCAGGATGAATTCTAACAACTTTGGTGATCTCTGACTTTTCAGTTAGCAGCACCATCAGGTCAAAATTTCACATTGTCCAATACTTTAGTTTATGACAAAATGCCTGCAAAACGTATGACATTCCTATCAGCCCAAGCTGTACTCTGTGTTTAGTGCTAAGTAACAAATGTTAACATGCCGACACGCTAAGTAAGATGGTGATCATGGTGAACTATACACACCTGCTTAACATTAGCATGTTTTACAGGGCTCTAGATTAGATATAATAATGGATGCCCACTTCCACTCTGATTTAACTGCAGACTTCATGTTTTATAGTTAATGGACTCCTGCATAGCGCTGTTGGGGAGGCAAGGAGTCAAGAGTGCAGAGCGTGAGGCTCGGCTGCAGGGGAATCAGGGGGAGCAGCAGGGGGGAAATAATGGGGCCTGGGGAATACAATGTAGGAGAACATGGCAGTTTGAGGGGGGATTTTTGGTAAGGGGTATACAAATGTTTGGTTTGTGGGAATGAGAAAGACAGCCATAGAGGGAGGACCAGATTTCAGGGGTGAGGATGCAGTACAGGGGTTCAGTGTTTTTGTTAGAAGTTCCAACACAGCTGTTGTGAGTTTACAGCACAGCTCACTGTGGGAGAGTAACCTCATTTCCTGTTCTTCCGCCATTCATAGACCACATTAAACTGCCAATGGGCTCAGAACACCCTAAGGTGACCAGCCAATGACCACACAGTGAAGTGAAATAGGGACCAATGAGGATAAAGAGAGTGAAGGGTTATGGATGTAGGAGACGCTTGGACTGTCTGACTGATATTTCGGTGTCTCAGCATTTCTGCTCCTTGTAAAGGTGACTTACAGCAAGACCTCTGCATTAACTCGCCTCTCTTGAACTTTGCAACTCCCAGGCTACATGAATCACTGGTGTTTTTGTGGGTTTTGTATTTCCATGAGATAGATGATGTGTGTCAACGATAAGGGGTTAAAATCCCTAAATCAATCAAAACGTTTACAAAAAGCAACTTCTGATCATTTGTCAGTATCATAGTAAAGGTCATGATTAGCATGAGGCCTTCCTCCCTCAGTTTGGTCAAACAAGGTCCACTATAGATTTCAGGAAACCTGAGGTTGGTTGCATGCCTCTCTGCTTAACAGAGATGTTTTAAAACTTCACATTAATACAACCATAAATGTTTTACTGAAAGCACAGTTAAGACAGGGGAGGGAGCACAATGACAGATTTAACTCGAAACACACAAACACAAGAGCCAACACTCACTGGCCACACCGCAGGCTTTTTGTCTAACCTATATGTGTTGTGGCAGTTATGAATTGCTGTGAAAATGTGGTTTCTGCTTGAAATTTAAACCCTGAAATATATTGCTCTGTCAGCTTCTCAGTACCAGTTCAGACCAGTTGTGAGCTGCTGATTTGTATTCTAAATCTTTGCCAGGAAGCTCAGCAGCAGTCCACCGCTCCTTAGAGCTCCACATGGTATTAATGAGCAGAGGGACACACAGTCCTCTCTTCTCAGAGTCCACCACCCTCAACACTCCCACTCTCTGGCACCTACACACACATGCACACACCAACACACAATCATGATGTGAAGATGAAACACTAACACATAAACAGGCAAATATACATACTCGGAGATGTGCCAAGAACATGTATATACAAACACAAGCGTATGAATTTGATTCATTGATACTGTACATATATTCAAAGAAATGGGTATACACATGCACTCTCTATCCAAGATTACTTCATTGCTAAAACAGTAAAAGTGAGGATTACACAAGACTGTGTTTGTGTGCACAAATGTGTCCATGTTTTTGTGCAATGCAATGGCCAGGAGTAATCAAGTTGATGGTCTGCTCATCCTCAGGGTTTTGGGTTCTAATGGCAACCAGCACACAGAGAGGTTTGTACATATACTCACAGTTCCATCTGTGCCGAGCCCACCCTGCCAGCATGACACAAGCTGGTTTATGGACTTTGGCAACCTAACCAGGATAGGTAATGTAGCCAGGCAGAGCGGCTGTGCCAAGCAGGCTAGATAGAACAAGACTGAAATGATGGATGGATGGATGGATGGATGATAGTCAGCTACATCAAGTCATTATGGTGCAGGCTTCTGTTTGCACTACATTTTTGAACATACCGGTAAGCTGATATCTGGGAGTATGTTGGGCCATATGTCACATCTGTTGAAAACAGACTGAAGCACATCTGGAGAATATGACTTTAACAATTTACTGCAGTGGTACATAGTGTATAATATATTTATGGTTACAGTATAGTGTACATACTTTTTCAGACTGAAAACCAAAGAGGAAACCTTTAAATGAAAACCAAAGATCACTGAAATTAAACTCAGAGCTATTATCAGAAAAACTTACTTAAAGTTAATTAATTACTTACTTAATTACTTAATTTTTTTTTTTAAATATGATATATAATATGTTATACATCTTGTATGTAAAATAACTAGTAACTAAAGCTGTAGTGTAGTAAAACGTACAATAATTTCCTCTGAAATGTTGTGTAGTTAAAGAATAAAGTACAATATAATGGAAAAACTGAAGTACAAGAACCTAAAAACTGTAGTGCTTACAGTCTAATTAGTTACACCAGTTGTTAAGCATGTGCGTATGCTTACACGCTGGTCACACATTAGCAGTAAACACACCCAGAGGAACACAAACTAAAGACAGATCTGGGATAAGTTAAAAGAGTACAAAAAAAGCGATCTGGGAAACAGAAAATCTAAACACCTATATAATATTAGGTTACATGCATCTAAACACAGTACTGACCAAAGATGAGATATATTAAACAAGGTAGATAATGAGGCAAGTGACTGGCGGTCGGCCCGGTCTGCCTGAAACAGATCCCAGGTACAAACTGTACTCCCCAGCTTCTTCTTACCCCCTGTATCCTCCACTCTTACCTCACTGAACCCCCAGCAGGAGGCAGCAATAACAATGACAGCATGACATGGAACAGAGGCACTTCACTAACCAGAACCAGCCGACTGCAGTTTATTTTCACATTGAGCAATTTACTTTTCATTCTGTTTCAATCCCTCTCTGTCTATTTTGCCACACACCTCTGCCGAGCTGCATAATGAATAGATTTTTTACATGTAGTTCAAAGTGGATTTAATTATTATATGTCTGCAGATTAAAATACAATCGTAACACAGGGAGGAGTCTTGTTTTATGCCACTTGGGTCTCGCTAATGACCTTTGCCCTTTAAGGTATCAGCTGAATAGGTTCAATTTGTCCCCACTCTCTTGTCTATGCAGTGCTAAAGGAAGCTTTTAAAGTAGAGGACTAGCTAATACGCCTGCAGTGCCAATGGAAAGAGTGCTACTAATGATGCCACTAATGAGGTCAAGTGTCAGATGTCAAATACATTCGAGTCAGAAGTCAAGCGACGCCTCGGAGCACTGCCTCGTTCAACTTTCTGCATTTCACTCAAACTCTCTTTTTTCCCCACATCATCTCTCTACAAGATCTCATAATTTCTTCGGTCAAAATTACCCTGACTATATTTCCCCAATTTCATATTTCTATTTCCTCTTTCACATAATCATTCAGTCATGAAATACAATCCAAATTTTCTCCAACTGCACTTTTCTGTCTTTCTTTCTTGAGCATTTTTCTTTTCCTCAGTTTTCCCTGAAGCTCCCACTGTGGTTCACAAGGATCCCAGGGAGCAAAGAAAAAAACCCACTGGAATTCACTATATTTAAACAACACACACACACACAGACACCCACGCACACACACACACACACACACACACACACACACACACACACACACACACACACACACACACAGCACCATAGACACATTGAAACATATGTACACAAAGAGACACATACAGGCACACAGTTGCCCTCAATCTCTCGCTCATCTAAGTACACAATGTCAGCTGTCATAACTTCTGTGATATGTTTGCTTGTGGTGTGTGTGTGTGTGTGTGTGTGTGTGTGTGTGTGTGTGTGTATGTGCATGTGTGTGTGTGTGTGTGTGTGGGGTGCGGGTGAGAAATAGACAGAGGGAAAGAAAGAAGAAAATAGAAAACGAATGTGTCTGTCTTCATGTGAATCAGTGAGAAGTGGGTTTATGTGCAGTGAAACAGAGCGTGATGTTGATGATAGGAATAAAAATCTGATCTGTCAGACTGATAACCGTTTAAACATTAAAAATGATAACAAAAGTGTTTAGAATCCAAAACAACACCAGTCTACCCTCTTGTGGCTGATAGAGAAACTGCAGGACATTATTGGCTGGATGGACGTACTTGAGACGGGTCCAGGCGCGGGTAGCGATGCCTTGCTCATGCAACAGGTTGTGACTCAGGTCCAGCACTCTCAAATGGACACAGCCCCTCAGTGCCTCCTCCGTCACCGTCTCAATCAGATTTTCATTCATATCCAGCTCCTAAATGAAAAGTAGGGCCACAGACAGACAGGGATGTCTCATTTGGGACATCAATTCTTGTCCTGATGTCACTTTGTGGCTCTCTGAATAGACCCTAAATACAAGTCTGAATCCCAGCTGCCTCCTTTAGCTGATTCATACATTTTAAGGAGGAGTATTTCCCCCAGATGCTGCAGTAAAGTGAAACCAGTGCACCTGAAGAGAGGGAGGAAGGCCCAGAGGGAGGTAACGGAAGCGGTTGTTGTCCAACTGGAGGTCCAAAAGTCCCTCTAGTGGTCTGAAGGCTAGCGGTGACACACTGCCCTCATGGAGAGTATTCTCCTCCAGCTCCAGATTCAACAGGTTCATCAAACCTAGTGGGGAACACTCAATTATATTATTTTCATACAAGACGTTTCTCTTCCATGAACACAGACACAAATCCTACCTTTAAAACAGTTAGGGCTGAGTGTACTGAGCTTGTTGTTGTTCATCTTGAGCTCCTCCAGAGATGGCGGAAGCGCTGGGATCCTGGTGAGTTGGTTTCCATCTATGTTCAGCTTCTTCAGAAAGGTCAAGTTCTACATGACACGCAGCGGAAAAAAAAGAGGGGAGAACCGGCCAGAAAGATAAAACAGACAAAATGAATACTTGTCTCCAAATCCATAATTTTCCATCCCGACTTGCCGAGAAGGACACAATCCCAGAGTTCACTGAAATACACCAAATTTGTGCATCTCTTCCATCTATCATGTATTTTTAGAAAAGCCACTCTGTGTGGCTCTTCAGTGAGAGCCGCTGTGGTTGATGTGTGTCAACTAAAAGCAGTGGACTGAATCTTTGGCATCTCTCGAGCCAGTCCATCAGTCCTCTGTCATTACTGGGATGAGAGCAGAAAGAAAGAGAAAAAAAACTTCCTCGAAAAATAATTTTCTTTTATTCTCCACACATCACTGGCTGCAGCTGTTTTCCAACAGGTCTGCCCAGCCAATACTGTAAGAGTATGCTGATGGTGGCGCCTAATGATTGGTCAGAGTGTGGTGGGCTGCCTCGGTGTGGTCAGGATCTGTGTTTGGCCTGTGGTCATTTAGAGGTTAGGCCAGAGGTTATTCTTAGAAAGGATTAGTTAATGCAATTTTCACTGCTCTTTTATTACTGTAATGATACAGGATACAGCCTGCTTTTAATTTTAATTACATGCAAAGTGACTTATAAAACTGGCTTGTAACTCACAAACTCACTCATTCACATTTAGCATTCTCCACAAGAGGAAGCTTTTTTAGCTTTAGGGTTTCAAATCTCATATATTTACTTTTTACTGTTAGTACGTACTGCAGTTGCCCTTACAAAGTACATACTGTTGGATGCATACATGCATACAATTGGGACACACTACTTCTTCATAATATTACGCCTTGAACTTTGACCCTCTTGCTCATATATGCTGTGCAAAGGATTATGGGTCAGAATAACCAGAAAAGCATGCTGGCTTGCATACTGCAAAATAGACCGAATGCAGTAAATACAGTTTTATAGCTCTAAAACATCAACATATTTTAGCCTTATGGGTTTGTAAATTAATATATCATGTATTTCCCCTATCTTGGCATAACAAAGATTTTTCATGCACTTGACAGCACCGAAAAACAGAACTTACTGTAGTAACCAAAATTGCAAATTGTTGTTTTCCTTTGGGCTCTGCTTCTCCTATTTGCTTTTCTCTTTTTGACAAATAAAAACGTGATGACACTAAGTATATATTTAAAATAAAAAAAACAACAGTTACAGTGCCCGTAGGTCAAGCAGGCTGGACTGGTAATTCTGGTAAGTCTAGGACTGCAGGTTTGAGCCTGCTAGCACTACAGAAGCTCTGCAGTTAGATTGTATTGGATGTGCCTGATTGTGGGTGCATCACATCAATGTGACACTATGTGACCTTTTGCATCTGTATCACACGGCACATACACTGTGTAACGTTGCTTTAAAGCAAGAACAGGTATCCCTCAGTTGAACCCTAATGTGATAGTAAGATATACATTCAAGAATGATTAAACATACAGTATACAACGTTATGAGTGTAATGTACTTGCAGAGTATTAGACTGGACTGTTGAGACTGACAGAGAAGAAGAGAGGTGTTACTCACAGACAGGGGGTTTTGCCTGAATGACTCATCATCCAGTTTGTTTTTGCTCAGGTCCAGGGTGTCCAGGTTCGGCACACCAGAGAAAACTTGTGGAGCGATGATTCTGATGTTGTTCTCTTTAAAGATAAATCGCATGGTAAGAGATATGATGTAGTAGATGTAGTGGAAGTATATACTGTAATATGGCTTGTGAAGCCATTTCACATGAGTGTGATTAGGGACTTCACTTGACTCACAGGTCATGTCATGTTGACAGATCTCTGCTGGAACTTTTCTTTATGTAAATAATATAGTCAGTCAGTGACCTTTGTTATTTTAGTTTTCAGTTTATGGTTCACTATCTTGCCAAAAACAACTGTTATACATAAAAGTGATTATTAAAAAAAAACAATTAATCAAAGTTGCAATCAGAGCTACTATATTCGGTTTTAATGGAGTACACTTCTATTCAAACCATCCCACCGAGCACAAACATGGCTCATTTTGTATGATGAATCTACCACCACAATACACACACACACACACACACACACACACACACACACACACACACACACACACACAGACACACACACACACACACAATCACACACACCTGCCATGTCCAGATTTGTGGCCAGCAGGTTATGGATGATTGGCAGGTGAGTCATGCCGATGCCCCTGCAGCTGATTTCTCTGTCAGCAGTCTGACACTCGCTGAGAGGAGACTCTGTAAAACTGGAGTGTGTTTCTGTTTGATTGCTGGGAGGCTCAGTTGCCTCTTCTTCTTCCTCCTCCTCTTCTTCTTCCTCCTCCTCTTCTTCTTCCTCCTCCTCCTCTTCTTCTTCCTCCTCCTCCTCTTCTTCCTCTTCCTCCTCTTCTTCCTCTTCCTGACAGGGAATTCCAAAATAATTACATGACAGAAAATGAATTAACTAAAATGGGTGAATCAATTATGTAAAGCACTAAACTTCACACCTCCTCTTCTTCTTCATCATCATCGTCATCGTCGTCGTCGTCGTCATCGTCGTCGTCGTCGTCGTCATCATCATCATCTTCCTCCTCCTCCTCCTCTTCTGCTTTCCCTTGATCCATCAGCCTCTGCTTTTCAGCATGAAGCTCCTTAAGTGTAGCCATTAGAGCACTGGTTTCCTCCTCACCTCTCCCACGCTTCCTCCAGCCCATCAGGGGTCGCCCCAACCCTGCCTGCAATAAGAAGCCGGAAGTCACTCACATGATTCAACAAAAGGAGCAAATCAGCCAGTGAACATGGGTGAAAATATGTTTAAAAAAACCTGCCAACATAAAAACCTAAAATGTGCCAATTTCTTTATTTCTTTATTTAAAAATATGCATTTTTGTATTAACATGGTAGAACAAGTGTCATACATACTATTCGATACGCAGTGGCCTCCACTGTAGCTGCGTGCTTCCTCTTCCCCCAGGCACCTCTCCTTCTTCTACCAGCCTTCAGCTTCCTGAAATCAACTCCTTGATGCTCACTCTCCTCCTCTGCCTCCATTTGGAGATGCTCATCCTTACTCTCTTCTTCACCAGTCATAAAGCAGAGCAGAAAAAAAACAAAGACATGAAGTAGCAAAAAGGTTTTTTCACTCTGCTGTATTCAGAAATACCGTAAACTATTTCAGTTATTAAAGCATGCATTAGAATCAGAATCAGAATCAGAAAAAGCTTTATTGCCAAGTACGTTTACACACACAAGGAATTTGTCCTGGTGCTGTAGGTGCATGTCACATTAAAGCACCACGCACAGACACACCGAGTCGCCATATATGCGGCGCCAAAGATCATGCAGACAGAAACAGGCAGCATTTGAAAGATAAAACTCTGATCTTACCAGCAGGGAGGGTAACACTTAAAGCATATGTGTCTGACAAGGTCACACCTGTATCAACTCCTGGTGGATGAACGGCTGCTGTTTCTAATTCAGGTGACTCTGAAGACGTTTTTAATTCAGGTGACTCTGAAGACATTTCCAAGTATGCATCCATGTCGTGCAAATAGTTTAGGTTTTGTCCACATGAAACTGTGCCACACAGACAAATGAACGTGATCCATGTCCTTGGCATCTGCATGGTTGAAAGTTTACAGTTTAAGCGGTTGCAGCTAGAGAGAGAAGTCCGAAACTTTTAGATCTTCAAGAAGCGAGGATGATGCAAATCCACAGAAAGTGAAGGCAATATTGCAAAATGGAAAGGAACTCTGAGTAACAGTCGATGTGAGAGTTTACACGAGAGGATACATCACTATAAACACTTGTAGCAAAGGCTGTGCTGTGGTTTCTCTGTTGTTAAGTCAGCCAAAAGCAGTTCTAAACCATATTGCACATGCCCCCAACTCAGAGTGAACACTGAAATGAAGAAAGAGCAGGAGGATGGGAAGGAATATCTAGGAGGCGGAGAGGTAAAAAAAAAAAAAGAAGAAAAAAAAGCTGTCACATTGTTAATAAAGGTCCTCGTTCATCCATGAAATACACAGACCCGCCCTGCTCCTCCTTGTCTCCTCACCCTTTCATAACTGTCTGCTAACATTAGGTGGAAAGCAGAGATTTTTGGAGGAGATACAGTAAAAGACGGACAGGGGGCCACAGATAGAAACTGGAACACAAGAAGTTTCATACAACTGTGACAGATTCTATTCGAACATTATCATGTGGGTTGACACATACATTTGTGATCCACTGTCAGTTTTGTGTTTTTCTCCTGACTGAATCATCAGACTGACCTTGGGCCTTTTCCAAACAAGAGACAGGGTTGGTAGACAGTTCACCACACAGTCGGAGCCAACCTTGTTTGGCACAGCTACTCTAGCGCATCTATGTATGAAAACAAACACGACCTCTGAGAAGTGGGCAACGAGCCCGTCTTTACATTCTGTACGCATAATACTGTCTGTACGTAGATACACTGTGATTCTTACACATGTAGTCTGGAGTGTGTACATCCTCACACTCAATGCTAAGCCAAGCGGGTGCCACTGGCTGAGAGTTGAGCCAAACTGGGATTTTCACTGTGGGGTGAAACCTGCTGACAAATCCTCTTTATTTGCTCAGTAACCACATATACACACACTAAATCTGTCAAAATGTGTGTGTGCGCTTTGTCATGTCCCGGACGACAGCTTCTGTGATTAACAAGGACCAAAATATAATCATTTCTGATCATATCAATGAGGTTAATGTTATGTATTAATTTATTTTTCTGCATCTGAAGATCAGCTGATGAGACAGAGATGACAGAAGAATCCAGACTTATTCCAAATGGCACATTGGACAACTTAACAGTCAACAGTGAAACACTCAGGTCCTGATGTGCTTTTCCAAGGTAAATAGTGATGTGACCAAAGACTATTCATTTAAATCTTGACAGGAATGTGCAGTAATCCACTCACCACATTCAACCCCTTCCTTAACCCCAGTCTGACAACACCCTGGATTTACAATTTCCACTGCAGTGAAGTGCAGAGGCCTACAATACATCCAACTTTTAATTTTTAACCTTCAGTGACTGGTTTAAGACACAAAGGACTAGCACAACTTTACTACCTTGTTTCTCTGTCAGCTCTACAACATGTACAACACCTATCTGTAAAAGCCACATGAAGCAAACATTTAATAAACAGTAAATTGATTAGTCTAGTGATGCTTTGAGCTAAATGCTAACATGCTGTTTTGCAGGCATGTGCAAACCTACCATGTTCACCATCTTTGTTTGGTGTATTAGCATGCTGACACTTGCTAGCAGTAAAACATTAAGTCCAGGTGAGGCTGGAGGGAACAGGTTTGTTTTTTTCAAGTTTATCATAAACCAAATTGGACAAGGTGAGATTTTGACCTCATGATGGAAACATTTCTCTTAAAAACTACAAATGTAAGCTCCATTGTGGTACCATTTGATTAGAAAGAGACCAAAGTCATCCTCCATGCACAATGAATGTTAGTACCAAATGTCATGGAAATCCTTCTAAAAGCAGAGGCGGATCAGTCAGTATAATACGTTGTCTGGGAACCAAAATTTGATGCCAATCCAATAAGAGGTTGGCATATTTCTCTGAATAAGAAATGAAGACTAAAACCTCCTAGCAGCGCTCAGAGAAATATCTATCTATCTATCTATCTATCTATCTATATCTATATCTATATCTATATCTATATCTATATATATATATATATATATATCTCTCTCTCTATCTCTCAGAGGATCACCAAAGTCATGAATCCTGAATATCTGAGAAATTGATTTGCAAACCAGCTGATAATTGTGGGCCCACCTTCATTGCCACCCATAGAGCCATACGCATGGGTGGGGCGGGGGAAACCCACACAAACAAAAAAGACAAAATGGCATTGGGTTAATCTTTTTAATTCAGTACAACACAAGTAGAACAGGATGACACCAGTGACCTGGAAAGCCAGTAACATTGTGTGATGCCATTGTGGCCAGGAATGCTCAACGGTTCATAACTAAGAGGTTTAACTTTCACACTGCCAGAAGAAAACTGTTCTACCACAGTTAAGCTTCAAAAGCTGTGACTGATCACTACAAAACTGATAGTACATAACGTGTGACAAAACAGTAACAGTGCTTCTTCAAAACAAAAAGGCATGAATGCCAGCCGAGTGAGAAGACATGAGGCATGGTCGTATGGAATGTGAAAAAAAATGGTTGGAATGCAGAACAGAAGTTGTGGGCTGACAGTTCACAATGGATCAGAACCGGGACAGCTGCTGGCAAGTTAAGCTGTCAGCATACCACATTTACAGTATTCTGTGATGCTTTTGTTTGAGCTACTAGCAAGGCATTTGGAAAACATGATAAAAAGAGTACAAGAAAGGAATGTTGCAGAAGAGGGTACTAGACGCTGCAAACGGGGGGAGTAATATTAACACTACAGGCGTTAACACTGCACTTGTGACAGATGGAATGTCTATTACCAGTAAGTCACAGCAAAATGTGTAGTAGCCTACCAGTAAGTCAGAGCAAGCAGTTGAGGGTTAATATTGAGTACTTTTGGCATTTTCACATTTTAATGGTATCAGTTTATGGTTAAAGTTGTTACAGTACAGTATGTTCTTATTTTTCATGTGCAAAGTGCAAAAACACCAGCAGCAGTAAGTGATAAGAGCGTTGTAGTTACTAGAGGGCTCCAGCAGGGGGAAAGTAAAACTGTTGAGCTATGTTGCAGTGCATGTCGCCTCGTCCCTTCAGTCATTACACACATGATCTGAGGAAAGTTTGCGTTCGTGCATCATTCATTCAACTACTCCCCTTTTCAGGTATGAGTCTCGCATAATGATAAGTCTTGTCTAGCACAAATAAAAAAGGCAAGGCGGATGTCCAGCACTGGTGTCTGGGGCTCCCCAGAGACAAAATGTAAAAGCCCTGAAAAGGGGAGTAGTTGAATGAAAGACGCACAGACACAAACTCTCCTCAGATTATATGTGTAATGACTGAAGGGAGGAGGAGACGTGCACCGCAACATAGCTCAAATGTCTTACTGTTTCTTTCCTTGCTGGAGCCCTCTAGTAACTACAACGCTCTTGTTATCACTTACTGCTGCTGGAATGACATTTTGCACATGAAAAATAATTAAACATACTGTACTTTAACCATAAACTGTGATATACCATTACTCAATATGAACGGTGGTTACTCAACTGCTTGCTCTGACTTACTGGTAGGCTACTACACATTATTTTTAGCTGTGACTTACTGGTAATTCACATTATTCCATCTGTCACACACTCCCTTCTCATCCCTCTCCATCTGTGGTAGTAATAACAATACGGGGTTAGCACACAGCACTTTAAAGCAACACTAGAGAACTTTTTGTAACTTAAAATAATGTTTCCAAAATCGTTTCAGTGGTTCATCAACTCGTAACAGGATGAACGGCACTTCCGCATTCGCTTTCAGTCTCTCCAATGGCTATAACTGCACTACGCAAGTTTGCCAGATCGGGTAGCGGATTTGTAGTTCGAATGAGACCTATTGGACAATTCCGCTTCCAACCTGTAGGGGAACCGAAACGGGAAAAGTTCTCTAGTGTTGCTTTAATCAAAGCCACAAGATGGCACATGGGCACAAAAAGTTAACAGGTCTTCACGTGATCATGCCAGGTAACTGCAAGTTGGTTGAGATGGAATGGAGCGGCAAGCGAGAGATAAATTGTGGTCCTTAATTTGCAAAGGTCTGACGCACGGCGTTAGCAATGTGCTTGGCGCTGATGCCGAAGATGTCCAGCAGCTCTTGGGACTTTCCGCTGCGGGGAACCCCGGTCACTGCCAGCCGGGTCACAACGATGCCAGGCTCCTTGCCCACTGCTGACAGCACTGCTTCACCAAGACCACCTGGACAGAGGAGACAGACCATCAGCTCAAATCACCAAGGGATGATTATGCTCTCTTAACAGACCCGGGTAGATCGAGAATACTCTGCACTAAACACCACCACTGAGAAACACTACTCACTACTTATGGCCCTTGGTGTATTCTTTGGCAAGAATCAGTCTGCAAACTCTCAAACCTCTATGGTACATGACTGGAGAACCCTTCAACAGGACATTCAAAAACGGAAAACAACCCACCCTCCTTGTAGTGGTCCTCCACAGTGATTATCTGTCCCCTTGTGGCTCTGGCACTAGACAGGATGGTAGAGGCATCCAGAGGCTTGATAGTGAACGGGTCAATCACACGGATCTTCTTCCCTACAGGAAATAACAGAGATGTTTATCAGACCATACTAGCCAAATGAGCAGCTGATCCCCTGGATTACCAGAACATGGCTTGTGGATGGTAGTAATGAAATGTGGGCCTCAATGACTATATCTATCCACTAGAGGGCAATGTGAGTTTACCTTCAAGGGCCAGCATATCCGCAGCAGCAAGGGCCTCATGCAGAGTAACACCAGCTCCAATCACCGTTACACAATCACTGTCAGACTGGCGCACCACCTGGTTAAGTAGAAGTGTATATACATTTGCCTGCTGGCTATTTCCATATCTTTGTTGCTACTTGGTGTAAAAGTATGTGTAAAACCTTTGCATTGATCATTACCTTAGCTAGGCCCACTTCAAACTTCTCATCTGGAGAGTAGATGACTTCATTGTCTGGTCTACTGGTACGGATGAAACAGATACCCTGAGAATATAGAGTTACAACATAAAAATGCAACTTCCATCATTGTGAAAACAATTTACTGGACAAACTCTACCACAAGGTGGCCTACCAACCTTAATGTTTGCTGACAGCTCAACGGCTTTCTCTGTGGACACGGCATCACTGGGGTAAAACACAGTACATGTTGGGATAGCACGGAACATGGCCAAGTCCTCTAGGGCCATCTGGGAAGGACCATCCTCACCTGAAGGCAGAGGAAGATCAGTTAGGGGACAGTGGACACTTCTGGCCTGTAAGAAAACTAGTGATGCTTCAGCAGAAAACTTACCGATGGAGACCCCACAGTGGGACCCTACCAGATTGACATTTGACTGGGAGATGGCTCCCATGCGGATCTGGTCATAGGCTCTAGAGAAGAAGGCAGCAAACGTGCTGGCAAATGCAACGGTGCGGTCACGGGTGGCACAGCCAATGGCCACTCCCACCTGCAGCAAATAAAGACCGTTAATCAGGGTTAGTCTTAATGACAGGAAACGGATTACGTGGTCACAAGTGACAAGCAGTAGTGAGAGGCTGGGATTATTATGCTAGAGAATAAACAGTAAGAGTTCAGACCAATTTGGAGCACATTATGGAAGAGTTAAGCGTAAGCCAAGTTTATCCCGATTTCAAGTTTGAGCTAATCAAGTCCAACGTCTGTAACTTAGCAACTGAAAATGAGGCAACAGCATTTAATCATCCATGAAGACTGAAATATTGTGTACCAAGTTCTGTTCAGCGATGAAGCACTCAATGTAGCGGTCAGGGAAGGCTTTCTTGAAGGTCTCTGAGAAGGTAGAGTTTTTGGTGTCTCCATCGAGGGCCACCACTCTCTTGCTTGCCTGGCCCAGCTTGGCCAGTGCCAGGCCGTATGCACGCCTTGTTGCCATCTGACAGGGCAGGAAGGAAACGAGTGTAAGCATCAGAGATTAACAAAAAACGTAATGAATACAACAAACAATATTCAACATGTAGGTTAAAGGTTATCTCAGGTGCTTATTTTAGCATTAGGCAAGGCAGCCACCCACTACACAAACAAGAAACTTATGCTGAACAGTGGTATCAGTGAATTTTCATTGACCATTTAAAGTGTCTGACAATCTAATCACATTAGCCTGCAATAAAAAGGAACGCAAGTGACAAGTAAAAATGTACCTTTTCTCCCTTTTTGTATGCTGGGGGTGACGGCATAGAGATGGCGCTAAGGTCTGCAGGTGCTGTGTCATCTTTGGGCAGTTCAGGGCACAGGGTCTTGTTGGGGACCTGGATCTGAGCCTGCAGGTCTTTTAGGATGTCATCCACCCTGTCCTTAGGGATAGGCTTTCCATGCCAATTATCAAGATCCTCAATATCTACAGCCAAGGGATGAACAAGTCTCAAATCAAATTCAGAGAATAGAATACAATAGTTCAGTAAATAAAATATTCCCATATGGGAGCCAGACTTACTTTTGAGTCCCTTGCCCTTGAATGTCTTGGCTACAATGCAAGTGGGTTTGTCCTTGACCTGCTGAGCCTGCCAGAAAGCTTTGCACAGCTCCTCGACATCATGTCCATCCACAACATACGTGTTCCATCTACACAAACAATGGCTCAGTTTTAACAGCATACCAACATTACAAACATAAAACCAAAACACAAAATATAATTGCATTTTTCACTTGGTTCGGTTTGCTTTCACACTGCACTGTCAAAACGCACCAAACACTGTAAACACATCACGCAATCGAGACGGTCGCCGTTTATTGGACAGAATATCCAAAACTCACAGACACTTCTGTTCTCAGAAATAATGGAGCAACACCAGATTTATGTCTTCAGTTTTCTGGTTCTGCTTTAGGGTTTCGAATATTTTAGAAGAAGGCGAACAATGAGCAGCTGACAGAGCGAGTGAAGGAGAAAGAGAGATGACGTGTTGTCACACATGACCAGCGATGTGTGCTCAGAACAGCTTATGGATTTGAAAGTTATCATCCCTTAAATCATACACAAGTCTGTAAATTGTGTGCAAGGTTGAAACTGCAGGCTAGTAAATGCTCTGTTTTGGTCCACATCGTGTAGTGATGATAACTCTAGCTCAGTTGGAAGCGAACCGAGACCCGTTTTCAAGCGGACCAGAGTTCGGATGAGCTTTCACACCAGCACAAACGAACTGGACTATCCAACCAAAAGCTCCAGGGTTCATTTTAAATGAACCAAACGAGGTAGGTGTGAAAGCAACCTAAAACCCAGCTTTTGAACAGATTGATAGTAAGGTCCTGATTATACACATGCATACAAATATGACAAAATCAAAAAAAAAGGAGGCCATCATGTCAAACTGTTTTCTAGAGATTTAGATAACAGTGGACAAATGGAAAGTCAAAGTTACTGACCCAAAAGCTTCACAGCGCTTGCGGTAGATCTCCATGTCGTGCTTCAGGGGTGCAGCCTCACTCTGACCGAGCCGGTTGACATCCATGATAGCCACCAAGTTGTCCAGCTTGTAGTAGGAGGCAAAGGCCATGGCCTCCCACACTGAGCCCTCTGAACACTCTCCATCACCCATCATGCAATACACACGGTAACTACAACACAATGTAGAAAGGGGAAACAATGATGAATGGAACAATTAACAGTGGTTACTACATGATTAATAAGTCTGTTGAGTTGAGATTCGTGATGGGTGGCCTACCCATGGGAAAGTGAAAGGTCGTCAGACTCCGCTCAGCATAGAATAAGTCACTGGTCTTGAGTGACGAACATATTCGATCTAGGCTATATGAAACTAGTCATGAGCCCCATCACTGGTTCTGAACCAGAAACAAATTAGAAGCAGCAATTCATACTGATCTCCACCTGTACCGTTTGCCCCCATTAAGTAGTTAGAAATAGGGGTGCAACGATTAGATTTGGTTGGTATGATTATAGTCTGAAAAATAATTGTGTTTCGCAATTATTATGCATTAATTAATTTCACTGCTAATGTATGAAATTCCATGAACACTCTAGATTTTAATGCGTTTATTCCGGCTTTTTGAAACAAATAACCGTAACACTTTTGAATGTTTTGAAAAGGATTATATGATCAACCTTTTTAATTTAAATTAATCTAAAAAGATTAGAGACTAGAGGTGAATCAATCACACCACAAACAAAGGCCAAGTTGGCAACAGTGCTGTCCTCCTTAAGAAGTTGGCCCTTTTTGGGTCCTGCTAGCTGGTGTGTCTAAAAGTTGGAGCTGCTAGACAAGATGCACCTGTCACAGGGAGATGTGCAGCATGTTGCCAAGGAATAAATGCAATGGATAGATCTTTGCAGCCTTATGTCCCACAGGTGATAAGTAAGTAACGTTTAGTGTTAACGTCAGTGACATGTTTGAGCTGTGAGTTTTGACTCGTATGAATGTAACACTATCGTCAGCTCGCTCATTGTAAACGGAAACGTTTGCTTCTGACTCGTTAGCTGTTAACTGTAACGTTACTGTTAACATTAAACAGGCTAACATTAGCTAACTGGTAACCTCACCAAGCTAACAAACACTTAACGTTAAAAAAAAAAAACAATAAAGTCACTAGCAAGCTTACCAACTTGGGTTGAATTCCCCATTGCAGCTGTCCTGAGGTTGAGGGCTGGCTCTGCTCTGTATTTTCCTGGTGTTTGCCAACTTTATATAATGTTAAATTGCAGCAGTAAGTTATCCCACCACTGAGAGCCACTGTCACTGACAGTCAATACTGACGCGAATAACTGCACACACCGCTACACATAGCTTGCAGTCAGTTAACACTGTAGTGGAGCCTTTACGATTAACGGCGCGGATAGTGAAATCGGTTAACTGCTCCATCCCAGTTAGGAACTATTTATTGAACCCTTACATTGTGGACAAATCCGATAAAGCTTCAAATAATTTTGTATCGTCTGTGCGAGGCTCGAGGTACAAACTACCTTAAATATATTGGGGCATAATTTTTCCTTAGAAAAAGAACAGTATTATTGTCAAAGAATATTAATACATTCCAACAGATGGAATCCTGTTCAATTTTAAGTTGCTCATCTATTATTAAAAAAAAAAAAAAAAAAAAAAAAAAACAGGATTGAGTCTTTGAACCTCTTATGAATCCACAGTTTTTGTATACATACGCTGACTTGTCAAAGTGTTTGCCAGTGTAGGCCATCCCACAGGCAGCCCCGAGACCCTGTCCCAAAGATCCTGTAGCCACATCAACAAAAGCCAGTTTCTAGAGAGAAGGGAAGAAAAAAAAAAAAAAAAAAAAGTTAGACAAAGAAAGTCACTGTACATAATCCACCAGAAAGAAATTTGGGATTCTTGACTTACTGGTGTGGGGTGCCCCTCCAGGTCACAGTCAATCTTGCGCAGGTTAAGCAGATCAGACTCCTTCACAAAACCAGCCTCTGACCAGGCAGCATACAGGACAGGTGCAGCATGACCCTAGAGACACAGGGGGACACAATGGCGATACCAAATCTCAGGTGCGCCGACCAACTGAAGAATATCAATCTCTCTCATAAACAAAGAAATGCATGCCAACCTTTGAGAGCACAAAGCGGTCGTTACATTGGTTGCGCGGGTCATCTGCCTTATAGCGCATGGTGTGGAAGAAGAGCACAGACATGAGCTCTGCTGCACTGCAGCATGATGTGGGGTGACTAGGGAGAGAATGGAGACAAGTCTGTTGAGAACAGTTTACAGATAGGAAAAAAAAAAAAAAAAAAGTATTGAAAACAAAATCCACACACCATGCACATACTACATGCATGTATTGCTACATCCAGGAATCCACACTTTGTTTTAGTTTGACAATAAGAAAAAAAATGTATGTACCACAATTGGTCATTCCTGAAAAGGCATTTAAAAAAGGATCCATTTGGCAAGCAATGATTGTTTTAAATAGCGCATCCTTTCTTTTGGGATTAGGAATATCAGTCAATATTGTTAATCTGCAACATGATCACATCAGTTATGTTTCCACACTCCAGAGCACTTAAAAAAAAAAATATATATATATAAAATTTAAAAAAAGACAAATAAACTTGTGAAGCGGTTAGTTGCAGCACAGTGGTCTGAGTATTGTAATCGAAATGTTTAGAAATCCAACATTACTCAACAGCATCTCCGCTTTCCTATTGGGTTAAATTACAAATGGCATCATTTCAACCATGCTGAAACACAGTTATCTTGTTCAAACATACACCATGGTCACGGTTAAATTTAATTAAAAACCCAGTGCCCTGTTTACCCAATGTCCATTTGTTGAGCGATAACCTGCTGAGAAATAAACTGAAGTAAACTCATAAAAGCCGTAACAAAAGCAATCAGATACTGAAGTGTAATGAGCCATATCAAATCAAAATCATCATTTCTTAATGGAGACAATATCAAAACATTGCATGCCTCACAGTCATGATATTCAGGACATAATTTGTCTATTTCCTTGTCAGTTGACCACAAGGAAGTAAGAAACAGGTTTACCAAACACTCTTTTGAAGGTTGCAGTTGCGTAAGTGAGTAAGTTAAAAATTGCACAATGCCAGCATACTGGAACTATGAGGACAATCTAAATGGGATGTACCTGGCCAAATGGTTGACAGATGTTGCATTTAACAAAAGTTGTGGTCCTTGACTGCATATTTAAAAATCTGGTTTATTTTCCCCCATTGCTTACCTGGTTCAGATGCTGGATTCTATTAAACAATTAACAAAAAACAAAAAAAACACTACAAAATGTGTTACATGGTCTTATTTTAGCTAAACTAAAAGAAAAAAAGTTTTAGTCCAAAACTGTCCTCTCTACCACAAGTTGAACAGATGGGTGATGGTAACATGTGACAGCAGGTAATTGGGACAGAGCCATCCAAATCGCATTATTCGAATTACGGGCAGCATTTATGTTGCCTTCTGAAGTATATTGAAGTTCTGGATGTGTACACAGATCATGTATCGACAGAATACTAGGAGGACAAGGGCCAGACAAAATAATATCTACATTACAGAAGCTATAAAGATATATACACCCCTGTCAACAAGGAAACCATTCCCGCTTGGACCTAGTTCAATCTAACGTTATAGTAACTGAAGAGAAACACTTTAGGTTGCCAAAACGTTCTGGGAATTCAGACGTTTAGGATGAAGCAATACTAACGTACAGGCCGGTGTCCTTTTGACTAGCCACTTTTCTGGTTATCATATTAAGACACGTACGTGGATTTCCTGAAAGCAATTGCAACTGGTGTGCATTTGTGTACTTGTCTATAGTAATTTTAAGCGGCAGCTGCAACTTTAAATTACAGCGTCTGACGGAGCACGCGATTCACCTTTCACATGATCATGTGGTTTCTTGTTAGCTAGTAGAAGCAGGTCGGTGCTAATAGTCAAAGTTTCATCCAGCAACACTGATAGTACCATACTGCATAGAATACAATCTAGCATTAATTCTCAGCTAGATTGTACTGACTGTTGATAACCTAACTATCGACGCAGACGCTGTCATTCATGGCACAAATTGTTATCTTATGCTACTCTAAGCGTTGCCGGACCCAGACAAATTTAATTTACCAAGTAACGAAACGTGTATACGGTGTATAACTACTTGCTAGCGATCTGCTGTGGCTACGCTTTCCACCGCGTGAAGATAATCTGCAGCACGTGTAACGTTAACCGGGCACCCACAGGTAAAACGTGCGTCCTCTACAGTAACGTCATATATTGCATTTACATTTTATTCGTAGGTAACGTTAGCCGTTTTAATAACTCAAGCCAAAATAACTTTAAATTACTTACCCAGAGTTAGAGGCGCATGTCGCCTTGATGGAGTGGATCCTGAGCTTGTTAGCGACGTCTTTCAGCCCCTGCAGAGTTTTCTCATCGGGTTTGTGGTAGCTAGTCATGGTTTCTGGATTATTTCTTGAGAACCGCGTCCCCTTGAAAAGCAAATTATGTTTTTTTTTCTTCTTTTAATCACACTGCTGCTTCCTGGGGTAGTAGGTTCAAAGCTGCGCCACGCCGCTGCTAGCTACCCGATGCAAGTACAACCGAGGAGGAGGAGGAACCATTGAGGAATGGACTTATGTCTCCTCTAACTGCCACTCCCACCTAATCCAGTCATTGGAGGAACAGCTGTGGGGCTAGTTGCGCATGAGGCGCTGCTTTCACAAATCATTTTTCAGCTCATTAAAGTTACAAATCTGTGGTGACTTAGTTCTTATCATTTCACCTTTTAATCAGCAAATCACCAATCTATGGACATAAAACACGAGTATTTTAACAGGTAGCCACAATGTGGAGAACTAGGTAACGTTCATGTATTTGTTGGGAAATTATCAGGGAATAGCCTACAACGAAAGAAATTGCACCCACCACTTACAGACTTAATAAAATGGGCAATATTTTCATTAAGGTGATTTCTTTTAATTTGTCTTGGTTTTGGCCAAGTTATCTATGAAATATTGTATAGGTTCCTTCTTTTTGGCAAAAGTATGATGGTGAGGTGTCGAAATATTATTGATAATTTAAGATTACTACTATTAATCAGAGACAATTGCATTATCCGATACAATGTACACACTTTGTACTTAGGTGGACAGTAAAGACCACATATGGTGATTTTTTCATACATATCCATTGCATGTCACTGTTCCCTTAAGGCTAAAGCTGGATGACTGCCAACAGGGAAATGGTGTCAGATTTTGCCCTCTCATCCTTACTCAGGGAAACACAGAACAGTTTGTCTAGAAACACAAATACTCCCTCATTTCTTATGTATTGGTCACTGATACATTGCTTTGTGACTTTAGCTGATTACTTGCATTTGTACATATCAATGGATGCATTAGACATGTTTAGTTTTTATTGTATTGTTCAAAAAAATAGATTGGCTGTAATAGTGTAAGAACATGACACAAGCAACCCTATTTGTACACACTTACAGATACAAAGTGCATTATACAAGATATGCAATGCTTCTCATACAACACAATCACAGTCACCCACCTATACACACCAAGCCTGTGTTCTTAAGGAAGTAAAACACTTCCTCATTTTGGCCATCATTGCATTTCTTGTGGCTCAGATATTTCCTCTTCTTTAAGTTCCTGAAATGACATACATGCCATTAAAACAACCAGCCATTGATGTGTTACCACGCCACATTGAGAAATAAGATGTTTTTTAGTTTTACCTTGATTCTCTCCCGGGCCTCAGTCCTCTCCTCCGGGGAGACAAGATCTTTGTCAAGTCGCTCCAGCTGTGGCAGAAGAATCAGTACACTCAGCCGGTAGTCTGTCGCTTCCACTAGAGGATTCTCAGAAAGGACCAAAGCCCGCAGAGTTTTTGACACAAGCCCAAGGCATTGCAGGGCATTCTCATCTAAAATTGCATTGCCTCTAAGGGGGAGAGACAGAAGTATATGGAATATATAATCTGGCTTATATAATTTTATTTGGTGTTTTACTGAATTGATGACAGGCTCTGATCTGTCCTGTTGTGATACAAATGTGTACCTGACATTGAGGTATTGGAGACACTTCATGTTGGGGCTGAGGCCATCCAGAGTATCTAGCTGGTTGTCTCGAAGATGAAGGGTGGTGAGGCGCTCTAGCCTTTCTAAACCTTTCAGATCCTTGATAAAATTTTGGGCCTGAACAGAGAGCAAGAATAGTTACAGGCACTCTGTTCTCTGGGTCATTACATGGGTGCATGGCTATTAAGGCTTGTGTTAATGGATTCATCTCATCAAGTGTGTTAGTGCTATAAATTATAGTGCTTTTATTACCAGATATAATCGTCGCAGGTTGGGAAGGTTGATGCCATCAATGGTTTCCAAGTGGTTTCCCCTCAGCTCTAGAGTTACCAGGTTGGCAAAACAGCCACTCTGAAGGCCGTTCACTCTCTGAATACCATTACCTGTTAGAGAGGTTTTAAAATGTCATGTTAAGGACTTTCCAAAAATAAACACTAGGCAGAGTTTGTTATATACTGTATAGACTATAACACATGGGATATAGTAAACCTCCTTCTGATCAAATACATAATTCCTGTGTCCTATCACTTCCCTAAGGAAACTCTGGATTAGCTTAATACATCACTCATTTATATCATAGTGCCACTACTTATCCTGACATTAAACCAACAGACCAACCTGTAAGATTGAGGATCTCCAAGGCAGGCCCGACCAGGCCATCCAGGTCTATTAGCCGGTTCACTGCCATACTCAGCCACTGCAGGTAGGTCAACTGAGCGAAAGGTTGCCCTTTGAAGCACGATACAGCATTATTGTCAACCTACAGGAGAGTTGCATTCAAGATTTGCCATCAGTTAGAGTGAATGATACTGACAGCCCCAGTGATGTCCTTTTCTAAATCAATAAGAATAGAGAGGTGCTTGCCTTCAGCCAGAGCAGCTGAGTCAGAGATGCCAGAGGAGCAAGATCAATAAGGTGGTTGTTGGATAAGTCCAGAAAACGGAGGTGAGTGTAACTGCTGATTGCGGCAATGCCATTCAGTCCTCTGAGGAGTACGGTGAAGACAAAGGGAAAATTATATGAAGTATAGATAAAATCAAAGAGATTATTACAATTACAGGAAGATAACCTGAATTTAAAGTTACAGAGAGATAAAGGCAGCCACTTTTGCTTTGCATGTATTTTTGTCCCCTTACTTGTCTTTTAGGTCCACTTTGACAAATGCATGTCCTAGACCATTTCCTGTTCGGCACAGCAATGAGAGCCCTTGACTTATGGTTTCTTGGGTCAAATGGCAAACCTGTACCTGTGAGAGGGAAGACATCATATGATTATACTTGTCCAAATTGTTGGTGGTGCTAACTCAGGGGATTAAATGTTCAACAGGACCCATCAATGTTTGTGTATGCGACAAAAGCCCCTCTATACGATAGCTACTAAACCACCTATTACTTTTTAGCCATAAATAGAGCCTCAGCACGCGTAGAAATTCCGAATTAGGCTACTTACTATTAACGCTTTATAATGATACAAATCATATACTTAAGTAATGCTTAACTAATGCATGACTCATGACGATTTAATGCATGAATTAATTAAGGCTGTATCATGAATTCCTGTTGTTCTCCATCAACAAATGGTCAAGTCACTATGACTGTGATTAGTTCACGCTTAATAGATCACCAATTAAGTAATGTTAATTCAGTTACTTCATATACATTAATTGATATGCAGCCAAATTAGCTGGATTCCAATTACATAAAAGTTCAGACCCATGCATTTGCTCAGCCTTTCTGAAAGCAGAATAGTACCTATACTCAAAGAAATATAAGATCAGATGCCACATTTACAACCTGAGTGGAGCATAAGTTGTTTTGTTTTTTTATTTGTTGTTAAAAGAAATGTGATAGAGAATAATATACTAAAACTAAAATCATGTAGCAGGTGCCAATTGACAAATACTGTAAGAGGAGAATGGACTGGGATTAAATATATATATATATATATATATATATATATATATATATATATATATATATATATTTTATCAGAATAGGTAGTAATAGCAAAGGCATGGGTCTGAAATTACCTTTTATGTAACTGGAATGCTGCTAATTTGGTCGCATATCACTTAATGTATGAAGTAACTGTGAATTAACATTCCTTAATTGATGAAGTGTGAACTAATCACAGTCATTGAGACTGAATCATTTGTAAATGGTGAGTAACAGGAATTTATGAGTCGTAAATTAGTTGAGCATTACAGTAAAGTACAGTATATGATTTAATTTGTAACCTTATTTTAAGTGTCACCAATAATGCTAACTGTAAACGTAAGCATCCATATAAACTTTAATATTTTATTGTTAGCGTGTTGGGGAGTAATGATTAGCTAGATAATAAAGTCCTTCCATCTTGTCAGTTAAAAGGTGTAACGTTACATTCCCATTTTTTTTTTTTTAAAGATTATTTTTTCGGGCATTTTAGGCCTTTATTTCCATAGGACAGATGAAGACATGAAAGGGGGAGAGAGGAGGAATGACATGCAGCAAAGGGCCGCAGGTGAGGTCGGAGTCGAACCCGCAGCCGCTGCGTCGAGTAAACCTCTAGCTATATATGTGCGCCTGCTCTACCATTTGAGCAAACCTGGCCACCCAAACATATTTTTTTAATGCATTTCATGACATTTGACAAGTTCTGGGGCCTTGGAGAGGCTTCCTATAATTGGGGTAGCTCGGTAATGAGAGGAGACCTGGGATTTGTAAGGGAATAGAGTGACTTTGTTTACTCCACCTGCTTAAATCAGCATCCTATGGCAGTAACAAAGTTAACGTTACAAAGTTTTTGCAAAAAAAAAAAAAAAATAACGATATAAACTGCACGCAATTGACCAGAATACAACTTCCAACTATTTGCAAAGATGGGACATACATTTAATGGCCGCACTTGTGTGCACATCTTCATATTAACGTTATACCTTCTCGTCCTCTCCAGGTCCTTCTTGATGCGTTTCTTCCTCTCCCTCTAACGTTCCATCGGACAACACTGCGTCTTCATCCATGTCAGACATTCTGGTCAATCTGGCTCGTTATCACAAAAAGTGGCGGGTCACTGCAGCGGACCAGTTGGTAACTCAACTGACAAGCGGTTAACTAGCTAGCTAGTCACACTGCATGGAGTTTAAGCGTCGTAAGAACTCACTGTGTTAACGTAACTAAACTAGCTGGAGCTAGCGTTAGTACTTTATGGGACTGTTGCAAGGCCTGCCAAGTTACAGTAGCTAGCTAATGTTAACCTTGTAACTGAACATTTCAACTATTATAAATATACCGAAATGCAACAAACAACGTTAACTTACTTAGCAATCGTAGGAAGTAGCTAGAAGCTAACATTGGTGTTAAACTAAAACCAACTGCAGTTGATGTCTGACCGAGCAAACCAAAAACTGCATTTGTTGTTGTTGCCATGGAAACGTAACAGCCGCAAGATGAGCACATAGACTGTATATAGCAGGGGTGGCCAACCAGTTCAGCATAAAGAGCCACAAAAAAACCTGCACCATAGCAAAAAGCCACACAACACATGCACGTCCACACTACAACAGCAACAGTGACTTCCAGGTCTGATGACAGTCATAATACATAGCAGTTTTCATAGTTTTTTTTTCTTACTTAGATTGACTCAGTGGGAAATCTGACAGTCTTTGTTATCCACAATCCTTTTCAGGTCTTGCTAGAACTCGGTTGTGCCACTCGAAGCGACTCTTTCACTCGTTTGTCACTAGAGGGCCTTTCAAACAATGTGATTCAGCAGTGAAAGGGTTAATGAGGAAAGTGATCTGTGGCAGCTTTTTTTTCCTCGGGTTGCAGAATTTGTCCTCAAAACTCTGCTGCATTATTTTTTTATTTTAAAATAATTGGCAAATGTATTGGCAAGTGCATTCCATTTTTTTTTGTACTTATCTGAAATGTTTCAAAAAGTTAAAAAATAAATAAAAATAAATCCACCAATAACACAGCCCCCAGCCACACAGTAAGAGCCTCAAAGGAGCAGGCAAAGAGCCGCATACGGCTCAAGAGCCACAGGTTCGCCACCCCTGGTATATAGGAATGGACCAACAGGATGAGCACCGGAGTGTTATGGGAGGAAAACTCAGGGGCAGACTAATGTGTTACAACAGCTATACACTTCTTTCTACAGGTCAAGATGTTGCAACTTGCATTACGATATATTCCTCTTTTTTTAACCACCGATTTGCAAAAACACAGCTTTGGAAATTTCAAAGTTAAAATGTCGAAATATTAGCAGTTTACTGGTTTAGCACTAACGTTATCCATACAAGACATCAATCATTGACAATGATGAAAATGTGTTATTCTGAATTAATTTACATGAGCTTGATGAAGCAGTCACATTATTTAACAAATACAGAAATAAAAAATAACTTTCTCCAGATGTTTGACATTGTGAATTCACATCTGCAATATGAAAAACAGACACTTTTTATCAACACACTAGTTTTAGTGTACCTGTCCAGTTCATGAGGCCAGTCTCTTCTAAAATGTATACAGTTCATGCCCATATCAGTCATTCACTGAATGACAAGGCATATACCATTAAATTAAAAAAAATAATAATCCATGGTGCATAGACAGTAATATTAGAAAATCGCATTTGCTGCCATAAAGATCTATACTGATCTTTCATTTTCAACAGCAAATGTTTCCCAAACACATTAAGCTTGTTTATCACACACAAGCTTTGAAGCAAGTGAGAACTCAAAACTGCATCATTCAGGAAGAAAGCAAAAAAGTGCATTCTGTGCAATATCCTGACATCCAATGCTACAGGATCAGTTCATGAGTGTATTACTACCACTGTTGAGGTAATTGTAATGTCAAACCAAAATTAAGAGGTTTATCTATATCTATATGATGTTAATGGTGAAGTGTTGCGTGCTAGGCTTTGTCATTGTCCTGTCTGGGTCAGTAAGTCGAGACTTTAGGATGAGGGCTCACTCCACTTGCATATTGCGCAATAGAAGCCCTTTTTTAACTCCTCCCTGCAGCATCCTGGCGCCAAGACTAGTGCCTGTGATCCCGTCACTAAAGAGAGAAAGAGAATAAAATAGCATTGAGCAAAAATTTAAGTAAGCACACGCTGTACGGAGGAAGCAAAGGGCCTCATAATAGTCGGTACAGACCAATTACAAACAAGAATATTACTCTACACAGAAAAGCCTGACTTATAACAGTACAAGAGGAACAATGCATGTTAGTACCCAGCATTTTGTAAAATGACAACACCAACTGCAAACCTCAAACAACTATAAGACATCTAACATGGAGCGTCTGTTACTTCACTGCTGCTTACATGGGGCTAAACTTCCTCCTCTTAGAATCAGGAGGTTCAGGTCCATCTGCAAGTCTCTGCAAGCAAAAAGAGGACAATGAAATCAATACTAACTGCATTCAGTCAGCAACAAACAAAAACTCTATGCAATGCTGTGCAACTCATACAGTCAAACCCTGTAGCTTGACCAACCTCTTTGCCTGCAGATTCCTGCTGAAATCTTCTCTGCTCCAAATTTTGCTGAGGGCAGATGGATAACAGGTAAATGTTTAGACATGTTAACAAGAGGAATGTCTTTCATCTACATCCTTTGGATAACAAATAGTAAATGTATGAGACAACAATTTGACAAAATACACTGAAAACAGGTCTGCTTTACAGCCAGGATTCATCATTTATCCAATGTTTGCAACGGTGTGAAATTAGATCTGTTTTTGTAACCACCTTATGTAGCTCCGAGAGCTGTTGGTGCCTGATGAGGGCCTCCTTGCTAGGGAACTGCCTCCTACACAGCAGACAGGCCAGTTTAACCCAGTCTGTCATTCTCCCTTCCTTCTCCTCTTTGTCACCTCCTTCTTCTTCGCTGTCAGTTTCTCCACTGTAGGCTGGGACCAGACCCTGCTGCTGAGGAGGGGAACGCTACAGAAATAGGACGCAAGATCAAAGACTGAGGAACAGATAGACACAGAAATGATAGTAAACTTGAAAAAGCGTTTTGTAGCATCCTTTACAAAGACAGGGTGTTAGAAAAACTATGAGGAGAACAGACCAACACAAATACATAACAAATACAATCACTGTGACCATACTCCTTACTTCTGTACTTTGTCGGATCTGGTCCAGAAAAATCTGAGGCCGTTCAGACAGCGCACCCTGTAGGACAGAACAGCAAAATCAGAGGGAATACCAGGTCAGTTAATAAGACCTTATTTTAGCAGCCATCGTCTTATTGCTTGCACATGGGCAGGATGACTGCTTACAGGAGCCTACACATGATCCGCAGCAAAACCGCGAGGTAGGGCATAAAGCAGATAGGCAAAGCGCAGCTCAGGAACGTTCTGGAATTGGTTGTGCCTTGAAAGGTCAGCGGCAACGAAGTCAAAGTTGAAATAATTTTAATTTAGAGCTGTAATCCCGAGCGGTGGGCGACGCCATAGGTAGAGCCTAGTTGGGCGGCACCGCTCTCCACAAAGGAAAACAATGGAACGGCCAGCGCAGAGCAGTTTTACCACGATCATGTGTAGGCGGCTTAAAGCTCTGGTTGATGGACATTCTCCCCTGTCACTATCATATCTTGCTGCCCCTAAGGTACACAGGTGTTTACAGCTGAGCATGTGTGTCTGTGTAACTGTGGATTTCCACTGGATTCGGAACGTCTGCTGTAGTCACGAGGACCTCGTAAATTCACGTAGAATAGAACCACAAAACCAACAACAGTTTGTTTCCATCCAGAGGAGTAGAGGGGAAACAACTCTGTGCTGTGTTTTCAAGGTGTAGTGCAGGGAAATATGATCCGCCGTGAGCACGGTGTATTTTACTTATTTTTATTTTGTTTCTGTGCTCGACTTCCTGTCCCGCACTATTTGCCGTGTGCTGAATTGCTGCGGAGCTCTCCGGCGTCCGGCAAAAATAGAAGCTCTGCGTATCTGCTCCGGAGGGCTGTGGACAGCCGGAGCTGGGACGGAGTAGGGACGCAGACGTTCCGCAGTCAGTGGAAATACACACATTGACTTTAATGGAAACCTAATGACTCCATCGACGTTCCGGAGCCGTTACGCATCCAGTGGAAATTGCCGGTAAGTCATGTACCTTTTTCTCCAGAACAGCATAGCCTGCATCAGCACTAGCAGATTCTCGACGGTCATCTAGACGACTGTGGCCAGGTGCCCTAGTGTAACCAGGTGGTAGTGATGTGGAGCCAACGGCAGGGGAGGAGGAGACAGAGCGCATGTTCTCCTTGTGTCGATTGAGACTCTTTGCCCAGCGCTCCATATCTTTGGCAATCTATTAATATAACGCCCAAGAGATGCAAGTTAGCCAGATAAACAGACTAAACAGAGGAACATTTACAATTTGAAAAGTTGTCCAAACCAGGACTGACCAATAACAACACCTCAACAACATACTCCAATCCAACTTGGTAGCCTTTTAATAAATACTACCTTGGTGAAGTCTAAAATGTCCAGAATATTTGAGAGGTGTTAAAGAACAATGGAAATTTTGACCATATAGAATAGCATAGTTCATTTTGAACTGAACAGTACCATATTGTAATGTATTGCAATTTTGTCCACTAACAGAAGTGTTGAGTCATACATACTAAACTCTAACAGCTGTTTGTTATTGTGTCCACCCTTTTAGTTGTACAAATTTCTCATCAAAAAACAGAGCAAAGCGAGCAAAAAGATATGAGATTCACTTTGAAATCCAAAAGGTAAATTGAATTAATAATGTCAGTACGTGAACTATCATTCCACTATGTAGAGTACCTGTTGAGCAGTTTTATTCTTGGGTTTGTCTTTCTTCTCCTTGCTGCCAAGGGTAGCAAATGGTGAGTCTGAAGGGACTGCACCAATGCTTGTGGGAGAACCCTCTGAGTTTGACTGGCCGGCAGCAGCAGGGATGTAAGTGTGCTTTTCTCCATCCCAGTACATGTACTGCTGAGTGTGAGGGTTGTAATAGTACTGCACAGAGGGGCACACAAAACCAAACTGAAATGCTGAGGGAGAGGATACATTCAGAAAGGTATTTCAAAGAGTGCTGGCTTAACATTTAGACTGCAGTACATTCACAACTCTTTACCTGAGAGTTAGGGTCATAGTAGAGGCCTGTGAGTGGGTCGTAATAGTAGCCAGAGCTTTCGTCATACTGGTATGTCGAAACATCTGGCACAGCTAAAGTCAAAGACACAGGACATATACCTCAGTGTAAGATATCACATTTAAAAACATTTAATTGATTATAAAAGGTTAGCTTGACAGCATCCTCATGATTGATATACATTCAGATAACAGAATGAACACTTAGCAGTTACCCACCCAAAAACTATTTGTATGCATGATTTCCCCATTTTAAAGAAGTCTGTGGAAACTAATTTGAAAGAGTGGCTCAACTGAAATGTCTGCCACAAAAGGTACATCTATTTGCAGTTATTAGTGAAGATGTTAAGTCAGTGTTTTTTTAAGCTAACTTGATTCCTAAAGCTGTTTACATACCCCCTTTGGGGCGGGAACACCGTAAATAAATTCTCAACCTGTAGGCAACACTGGACACACAAAGCCTTACGATATTGCTGAAGCTCGTGTTCAGTGCCTGGGGTAGCAGGTTGGCTGGGAGCAGCTGGTTGTGGCTTTCCCACTATCTCAACCTGAAAAAAGACAGAGCTCTTAAAATCAAGAAAGTAATGGCATTACATGATGAAAGAATACAAGGGGCAAGAAGAGATGCAAACCAATATTGTACCTGTGTAACTGGTGCGGTGGTAGCTGTGGTGATGAGTGCAGTCTGTGTATGACTAAGAGGATGAACGACTGCTGATCCAGATGTCACTGCCTCAGCTGAACACACAAACAGGTGGCTTAAGTTAACTCAAGTTCAATTCAAATGTATACTGTTATATAGATCATATTGGTAATAGGCTTCATATTTTTAGCATATGTGATACCAACCTGCTCCTCCTGTGTATGCCCCAATCAGGGCTTTTCCTGCACCGGGTAAAGCAGCTACCCTGGCATCTGCCTGGGTCTTGAACGTTGTGCCATCTAGCCCAGAGTATTCATTTCCTTCCTGATTGTATGTTACTGCTGCCCCCTGCTGATACACTGCTGTATCTGTACTCTGGCCTCCACCTGATCCATTCTGAGCGGTCTGAGAATGAGAGAGAGCGAGAGCGATTTTTTTAAAAATAAAACAAAAATACACGAGAATACAATCATATATTTAAAATTTTAAATTTACAGCGCTAGGTTTTCTTTGCTGTAATGATACATCATTCAGGTTACCTGTGTGACAGCCCACTGTGCAGCAGCTATAGCTGTGCTGGCCACTGTAGCAGCACTCACTCTGCTGCCATCCGTCAGAAACACATCACTGACATAGAAAAGAGGCACAGATAGGGTTTCAGTGAGTTTCTGGTTACCAACATTTAGAAACCCTTCTTTATGGTGTATAAATACAACAGTATACCTTTAGGAAACTAATTTGTTTTCGGTAATCTTCTCCAAATCAATTTCTAATCCACCTCATTCACGTGACCAATTTGAGTTTTAATGTGACGTGGTTATTGCTGATTTGACGCCAAAATATTTTTCCTTGTGCAATAGCAATAATGTGCAGTGCTCTTGTGGTTTCTTTGCAGTAACGTGTGGATGTTTACCGTTTGGAGCCTTTGGCAAACTCTACCACAAGTGCCTTCCCGTCAATAGATAGAGCTGGCTGGAGAGCCTGTAAGATCTGGAGCAGCTGAGATGCCTCCTGTTGATAAAATATACAGAGACCTGTGAGTTAGTGTGGGTGCATTTGTGTATAGCTGCCTGTGTGTATGTATGTTTAAGATAAAGCTTATTTCAGACTAATCAGTAGACAAAAATGACAAAATGTTTTGCCTATGGATTGATCTAATCTCATTACAATTTTATTTATAACTGAATGACAATTCATCTGTCTAGCCCTCAGGCATGTGTGTGTGTCTGCCTCATCATGTTTCTCACCACTATTGTAGAGAGCTGTAGAAAGGCAAAGCCCCTGTTGAGATGTGTGTGCTTGTCCTTGATTAGGCGAACGTTGGAAGGGGAGAGAGTGGCAAATGGAGCCAAAGCAGATAAGATGGTTTCCACTGGAGTATGCGGGCCAAGGTTTCTTAGTATCAGAGCTGGTGTAGGAGAGGATGAGAGAATATTATATTATCCAACACAAGATTTACCAATTCAGGTAGTAGATAATATG
This sequence comes from Sander lucioperca, assembly GCF_008315115.2. NCBI lineage: Eukaryota > Metazoa > Chordata > Actinopteri > Perciformes > Percidae > Sander > Sander lucioperca. The sequence goes on along the minus strand of NC_050184.1, from coordinate 24,169,540 downwards.
CAGTGTCCCCCTTCTGGTTTGCAAGCTATAGCTAGGTAGAGAACATTTTTCAAAATATAATAAAAGTGCAAGTATTTGCTATAATCTATATTAAAACTATATTTTCCAAAAGTAGTAGTATAAATCAATAATCCATTACTATATTAATCAATGATTGAAAATAGAAAAGATTACACAAAAGTAGGTCTTTCTGAATAGAAGAGATTGCCATGGTGGGGAAAATGTCAAGAGATGGACTTACTGTCATTGGCAACATCTGCCTGCGGTGTAGCCTGTCCTGGGTTGACAGTAGGACCAGAAGAGTGGTAGGGTGCTGGCAAGGGCAATAAGCCTTGGGCTCCCTCCTTTTGAAGACCAATGGGCAAATCCCTTTGCAACTGGGGCAACTTCAGCTCAGCCTCTGGGGAAAGACAACATGCCATGTATGTATTATATGGTTTGAGAGATGTGTTACTGTAAATAGAGAATAGTTGAAATAATTACAGTAGCTGGGTTAAACTTTACCTGATTTAGGCACACTGCATTTGAAGCACTTCTCTCTCCTTTTAAAGTTTTGCACACCACACTGTTGAAACGTTAAATGACCTACTGTTAAGATTTTTTAAACGAATGAGCAACTAAAGTGACTGATATACGATGGATACAATGCACAAATTAAATTTAGATTGTCATACGTGCATGGCACACATTGCAAACACACACACAACCTTGTTGCAGAGCCAGTCCTCATTGGCACGCGGTTTTGGGTCACTGTAGTGCATCGACACTCTCTGTCCCAGAATCAACAGCACTCCCTGAAAGAAAAAGAAAGAGAGGGAGGGGGGAACAAAAAATGATTATCAGCGATAATTAGGCCACGCATGCCAGAGAAAGGCCTCATCTCACAAGAGATGAGAGAGAATGAAAGGGATGAGAGGGGACAGAGAGAGAAAGAGAGTAGAACTGAGGCTGAAGGAAAGAGGACACCAGAGAATTGCAACCTTCAGCTTTAGGAAATTGGGACGGACTGAGATGGTGTATGTGTAGTGTGTGGGTGTCCATTAAGGACACAATGCATTTTGTTCAATTGTGTTATCCCTCCCCCCTTAAGGGGAAACCTTTTCACAGTTTTCCACACATCCCCATCCCACTGTCACCACCTTCATCCCCCAAATAGACAATAGCTCCATCCTATAGATGTAATAATGGTTGATGACCCAGATATGAAAGGTTCAAAAACAAGAAAATTAAGTACTATACTGGTTCTGATTCAACATACAATAGACCGTGTGAGAAACTATATTCACACTGTAACACTATCCCAGAGGTGGTACTGTAGAATTAGGAGAGAGTGTGAAATAAATGTCACTGATGAAAGAGGAGACCTCTATAATAGAGGAATTTGTATTGGGTAAATGATGCCAGTTATAAAAACTATGTAGCTAGGCTCCAGACAGACAGATGTCAGCATGATGTAACATGAATTTGCCTGTTTGTGGAAGTAGAAATAAAAGACCTCAAAGTACAAAGACCTACCTACCTCAGGGACAAAACTGATTTCTCTACTCTGTGTGTCTATACCATACTGGAATGCATCACGTGCAGATGAGAGGGTATGATGTTACTGTGCATTTGTCCTGATATTAACCCATATGTCCCATTGTATGCATGTATATATGTGTATGTGTGTCTGTGTAAGGGAGAGTGACCTGGTTGGTCTCCATCCAGCGGGTGGCCTCCTGTATGACATTAAACTCGACGAAGGCGAATCCTCGGCTCTGACCTGGACACCGCCCAGCGCCATGGTAACCGAACAACAACAACAACAACATAACAACGCAGTGAGGGGTTAGTGCTTCATGTCCAGAGGAGAGAGAGACCCTGTATCAGCACTAATAATCATTGCTTCCTCTCTCCCTTGGAAATAACACACCTGACAGTTATTGGAGAGCCGCTGTCATATTCTCTGCAAGGGGGGGAGGATGCAATGTCAAGTATCTCAACAGGGTCAAGGAAAGAGGGAGATTCCTACCAACTCATCAGTTTGAGTCTGAGCTTTTTGTCTTTGAATGATGAAGCACCCACGCACCAACAAAACAGACACTAAAACACACACACACACACACACACACACACACCTCTGCTAGTCTGAGAGTCAAGAGTGCAGTCTAAAGTATGTAGCACTGGTGTGGAATGTCTCCATATTCTGTCTATGCATTACTTTGACTGATTGAGAACACATTATACAACATATTTAGATTTTTGTACTTTTAAAACAACACTGTATATGGTATAACATGGAGTGTAATCACAAAAGATTATCATTTGAACATTTAAAACTGAGAGTGACTTATCCTAAGAACAGATAAACAGTGATGCGGGAGTGAGAAAAACAGAGCAGTACAGGGGACTGTAAGTGTGCCTGAATCAGATAGGCACACCTTACAGACAACCAATGCGTTAGCAAAGGGACAGGCCAGTGAGATAATGACCTTAATGGAAAACCTTTAGAAAAAGACTGAGTTGCATGGATGACGCTCACGTAGCTGAGAGATAGCTGCAACACTTATAGCCCCACACGTACACACTCAAAAATAGCTACAATGACAAACACCATAAAACGCATTCTGCTTCCGCTGCTCATTTCTTAGTTGACAGTTAGTTTGTGAGCATTGTTCATCTACTCAGACACATCTCACTTAAAGATGGATGAGGCAGAATCATGAAAGGGTAAAGATGATAAAAGAGGTAAGGCAAAAAGGAAAATGAATGCCATGGAGTGAAGATCTATAACGTATAGCTGTATGCATGCATTCTTGTCTTTAAGGCAAATATGGATAGAGCTCTCCTTTGAAGCTTGCATGGATGTTTTGTTGCCCTGTGAGCACTAGCCAGAATTCAGACACCAGCAGACAAAAAAATCAAAGCAGGAAATCGCAGCAAAAGCCTGTATATAAGTAAATAAACATAAATATGCATTCTTTGCATCAGCTATCTATCCCGCTGTCAGAGTATGAAGAAAGACATTGCCGGTAACAGAGAAGGTAAAGGAAAGGGAGGATGCTTATTAATGAGAGAAGACTAAGCAGATAATGGAAAGTCACCTGAGAGAGCAATGAAGTGAAAGAGCTGGTAATGAATGAGTGTGACACAAAGGGAGAATTCAAAAACAGAAAAAAAACATTTTAAGGCAATGGACAAGTTCTCACCTGAGGATTTGTTTCTCATGAGGCGAACCTCTCTTGGCTGGATCCCCTGCTCCTGAAGTTGTGCCCGGATCTATGAACACAGAGGCATTATTTCCTTTTAAGCCAACTGACAACAAGACCCACACGTCATCAGACCACTGTTAAGAAAAACACACAAACATGCCCAGGAGACATCCACTTACCTCATTGGCGGTGGCATTGGGTGGCAGCATGCGAAGCATTATGATGCTGCTTGGCCTCTGGTTGTGGTCTAGATCTGCACGGTAGTCCTGGTCCCTCTGATCCAACTCCTCAAGGGACAGGTCTGGACCAGCATTCCCACAACTATGCTCCTCTGTCCCCACTGTAAAAGCCTGTACAGTACAGTCACACTTTAGAAACAGATGTCAACCAAAAAAAAAAATTGTAACAGCTCTATAAAGAGGATGGACTTGTTATGGCTTACCCTCCTCTTCACCGCCGCACGAGAGAACCTGTCCTCTTCTCTCTGTCTTGCCGTATTGTATTCCATCTGTTCTGAATGGGCACCACCACGATCCCAGTTGCCATCCCTACCCCCTGAATGAGGAGCACTGTTCTCAGCAAAGCCTCTTCCACCTTTCCCCCGACCTCTTTCCTGCGGGCCAGTCAATAACTGCTCAAACCTGGATCCGTCCTCCTCTCTCTGGAGCTTGGGAAGGGCTAGATCAGTCTGCGACTGAGCGCACGGGGGCCACAGGAGCCCTTTCCCCTCACGCCCAATGTCCCCTCGCCCATCTCCTCTCTGGTGAAACCCCGGGCGGTCTTGGAGACGAGCTGGTAAGAAGTCACGGATACCCAGAGATTGTCCTTCACGGCCGTATGGCCTGTCCTCCTCTGCTCTGACATCATATCCTGTTCCTGCCTCCTCATCCTCTTGACCATAGCCTCTATAGTCCATGTCACGAAAGTTGTGATCCTTGTGGGTGTTGCCATAGCGACCCGTTCGGTCACCTCGCCCACCTCTGCAAGACAATGTGAGGATCTTGTCAGACACATTTACTCTTTAGGGTAGAAAGGTACAAAAAGAAATGTAACTTACCTCCGCTCATAGTCCATGCTGATCCACTGACTCTGCTCCTGGTTTCTGCCCTTTTTCTATTTGGTTACAGCATTGGATACCATTGAAGTACATCAGCAATTTACTCTTTTGAATGAGAAGCAATAATCAGGAGAATCACAGCTCACCGACTGTCTTTTCGAAACCGAGTCAAAACTTATAAACCACTACGTTACAGAAAAAAATATCTTAAGTAGAAGCCTCATGGGGTGCATAGTAGTGATGTGTAATGTTTGCGTTCAATAGAGGCAGGTAACGTTAGCATCATTCTAGTTCTGTCTTCAGGTTAGCTGCATTGTTGAATACTGCAGACGTTTCTAACTTTGACTGATATCCCTGCTTTACTAACAACTCACCAAACCCCCTAAACAAACGGAGTGATAACCCAGCTAAAGGTGTGCGCGCAATGCACATGCCCAACCTAACTACCCAAAAAGGAGTATTAAACAATGACGTGTAGCGGTCATGTATGTTAGCGGGCAAGCTAACTATTTTAGCCTGAGTTTGGCTAACGTTAGCTAACGTTAGTCCAAGCAGAGACGCTGCCTCCAGAAACGTCTGTCAACCGTTGTAAACACAACAGCAGTTGTATTCGAAATAGGACAAACACTTACCAGTGCCACATGCAATCAACAATAGTTATTTAAATGTCACGTCGAAGCCCAGGTGAGAATGGCGTTATATTTTTCACGGAACCAAGCATAAAATGGCCACAGCAAGACAACATTTCAAGGGGGAGGGTACCAATACCTAACTCTGTTGTGTGATTGGTGCTTGGAGAGCGGACACATTAGCTTCATGTCGACGATGATTGGACAAGCCAGCCAGGCCAACCGTAAACTATTTGATGCGTTTGTGTAGATACGTCAGATATAAAATCATGGAATCAGATATTCTAAAGAGTTATGAGTTTTTTTATTTGGGAAAAAAGTAAATTAATGCCAGAAATATAGGGGAGATCCTTGTAAGTATTAATGAATAAATGGAAAGAACACATAAATACCTTACAACAGAAAACCCTATCAGCTTTATTTGGAGAAAAAAAATCCAGAAACAAAAACCTTAATATATGTCACAGTACAAAAAAAAAAAAAACCCACAAAGAAATAAAGCCCACCCACAAAACTTCCAGCCTTGCACCCCGCGCTTTACTTTCAATTAACTAAACGAAACAATACTACGGTTACAATTTATCATTTAACTGACATAAACTGATCATAACAGCAGGATTAGGTAAAATGATTAAAATATACTAAGAAAATTAGAGAGGTCAACAATAAAAAGTTATAGTACAATAATGAAAATACCATTAAAGAACGGATGGGGAGAGTTGAGTAAAAGGCAAACTTGAAATACACATCACTAACATGTCCTTACAAAGCCTTGTAAGACATACAGTACATAATGGACATTATAGTAATAAGATAAACCTATCATCTATCTAAAAGAATATTCAATTTATCAACTACACCACTCATGATTTGACCCACTGATTAAATAAATCAAATGAATCTCTGGTATACACAAAAAAGGTCCTAAAAACGCATATGTTTAACCTGATTGTGCCTCTAGGTATAGTACAATGTCTTCCAGTAAAGTAAAAAGTTTGTATGTCACTCTGAGTCGCTGTTAATTCCATTACCCTTCTGAGCCATAAAATGTGGCCATTAGGGGTAACTTTGGCATGGAAACGAGGGGTTAGGTCAGTGACGCAGAAGGCCTTTCCATGCATACAGTACATAGACACATATGTTAATACACACCCACACAAATATACACACATTCACTGCATGCAGACCTGCACAGGAGAAATCAAACCACCGTACACACGCACACACGCACACACGCGCGTGCGCGCACACACACACACACACACACACACACACACACACACACACACACACACACAGGTAAGTGATTCAATATGGGAAAATATCTCATACAATCTAGTTTAGGCATACCCATGCATAGCGCCTGAGTCAGAATATGGGCCTGAAGGAGCAAAGCCAATGACAGGGAGAAAGCATTCACAAATGTGATGTGTTGACACTACAAATGACAAAATAATACCCCATCTAAGTTATGAATCCCTACCCCACAACTAACTCTTTTTGACCACTGCTCTCAAGGCACTACATGTAGGCGATAGTGTGTAAAATCCACTTAGACATGGTCTTAATTCAATCATATTTTATATTTCTGTCTTTTTTTTCCCGCATGTCCCTATTGTCTTTGGCCTGGTCAGGACCTTTTCTCTCTTCATTCCCATCATGGCACATTTCAACCCCGTCTACATCTACTCAACTTCAAATCACACCCCCCACCACCTGCCCTACAAACTTCTAGATCTGAAAGTTTTTGATAGGCGAGAGCAAAATGGCACTTAACCCAATGTATAGACCAAGGAACAAGATGTAGGGGCCTATCAAATAATTTAAGTCCTGCTTTAATTTGCTGAGGATAATTAGGTGATAAGAAATTGAGCATCCACAAAACTTTTCTGGGCCCTCCCCAATTTTCTCCCCTATGTCAAATTTTAATGGAAGCTGCCTCTTCTCCCAGAGCCTATAACAGAAGGCAGGTAGACTTCTTGCCACGTTTCTTGGCCTGCAGTGCTGCCCTAGTTGCCATCTCAAAGACTTCCCTCACACCATCTTTGGTTTTGGCAGAACATTCTTGATAGCCGTAGGCACTGATGCGGTTCGCCATCTCTTTGCCATCTTCAAATTTAACTGGCTCCTGGAGACAAGTGTCAGAGAGAAGGTTTCAATGTTGACATTTATACCAACATTTATGCACTTACCAGCATATTTTGAACACAAAAAAACGGACCTGTTTCATTTTGGCAAGCTCTCGTCTGGTGTGCTCATCATTGCGCAGATCTTTTTTATTGCCCACCAGGATGATGGGAACATTTGGACAGAAGTGTTTCACTTCAGGTGTCCACTTTTCTGGAATATTCTCTACAGTGAGTCGAGGGGGAAAATGCAGTAATTAGTAACATATCCCCTTCACAATGGGAAGGGGTTTGATACATAGTGGTGTGAATGATGCAAAGACAATACCTAAACTGTCAGGGCTGTCTACAGAGAAGCACATGAGAATAACATCAGTGTCGGGGTAGGAGAGAGGTCTCAGTCTATCATAGTCTTCCTGACCTGCTGTATCCCAAAGTGCTAGCTCTACCTGAGAAAAGAGAGAGAGGGTTACATGTCAGGACAGATGCATGAATGATGGATATGTAAAGAGGGTCATTTGAGCAAGTTATAAGATTAAGAATGTATGTAAGTGATTAAGCAGACCCATATTACATTATTCTTATACTTTATATAGGAAGATAGATACAGAAAATATAGATATAGTAATTATTGAACTGACTAATTGCAGTCATTTTAAAGAAGTGTATTTTAAAGCAAAAATGCCAAAGACTCACTTCTTCCACTTCCTCAAATATAAATATTTGCGGTATTCTATGATAGTAAACTGAATGTCTTTGGGTTGTGTACCATTGCAGGACAAAACGTGCACTCTCAAGTCGATTGATATAATGTATATAATAATAAAAGTAACCTGCAACTATTCTGATAATCGATTAATCATTTTTTTCAAGAAATATTTCCCAACATTTCATGGTTTCAAATGTGAGAATTTGATGCTTTTCAGTGTCCTACGTTATAGTAAATTGATTCTCTTTGGCCTTTGGGCTGTTGGTCAGACAACGATAATGTCACCTTGGGCTGTAGTAAATGATGATTGAAATTAGGGCTGGGCGATATGGAGAAAATCAAATATCACGATATTTTTGACCAAATACCTCGATATCGATACCACAACGATATTGTAGTGTTGACTATTGGTGCTTTCACAAAATATTTACACAATGAGATTTTTGATAACTAATCATCAGTAATGTTGACATAATGACTAAGTGGGTAAAGGAAAATAATAGAACAGTTACAACAGTCTGGTAAGTTCAGAAAAGTACATCACTTTACTGTAATGCAGCCTTTAAAACCAGGAAAAGACAACACTTGTGCCATATTACGATATCCAAAATCTAAGACAATATCTAGTCTCATATCACAATATTGATATAATAGCCCAGCTCTAATTGAAATTATGTATTTTTCACAATTTTCTGAAGTTTTACAAACCAAACAATTAATAATCGACAGATTAATCATTATTGAAAAGAATTGTTAGTTAGCAGCCCTAATTGGTTTACGTTTTCAACTCAGGCAACAAAACATTATAACAACTTTGAAAATGTGATAATAACTAAGGATAATTAAGTATTATTGCTAATTTTGCAGAGCCCCCGTCTCTGCAAGGACCATTTGGGCTCCCCAGACCCTCAGTTTACAGCAAGTGTTTTATGTCTCACCTGTTTCCCATCCACTTCAATGTCTGCCACATAGTTCTCAAACACAGTGGGGACATAGACCTCTGGGAACTGGTCTTTACTGAAGACGATGAGCAGACAGGTCTTCCCACATGCACCATCCCCAACTATCACCAACTTCTTCCTGATAGCAGCCATCTATGGAAAAGAGTCCAAAACAAGGCAATACTTTTAAACAAGGTTATACAAAGTCACTACTCTTCACTAATAATACAACCAAACACAATTTTAGCAATAGTGTACTGATTTACATAGAGGGTGAAGAAGACTTTTAAGCCAAAACGGTGCAATTACAATCTAGGCTTCAGTTTCCCCTGGTTGGCACATTAGAACACGTTGGAAGTAACAGCTCAGACAACGTTAGTAACGCGACAAGACCGGTCTCTCTATATCTTTAGTTTCATTAAAGAGATACTGGTGTACGACATAAATCTTAACCAAAACGACCCGGCTTGCAAACAGAGAGGCTGCCTCGGAGGTAGAGGGTGTAAACATTTCCGTGCTGTGTTCCCATTCCTGCTGAAAGGCTGTGCAGTGTATTCCGGGCCTGTCAAACCAGCTAACATTAGCTAGCAAGAAAGCTAACGGTGTTTCCCGTGGTTTGGATTACTGTCATTCAAGGTATTCCCTCTGAAATTATAACTAAGGTATTCATCGCACTACTGTAATACTTCTGTGACTGAAACAAGAATCGGTAAATAAGTTTAAAAGCTATAACTGAGTAAGATTACCGCTTGATGTTTCTGTGTCCGCCTTTCTCCTCTTCCTGACCGACTGGAAAACTCCGCCCACCGCTAATACGCATGTGCACAAGGACGTCATTAGGCTGCGGGAAATGTATCTAAACTATGTTACAATTGTATTATTGTATACATATTAACAAATGAGGAACAGTCACTGGTAATATATAATAAAACAATGTAACATGAATAATAATATCTATACTAAAAGTTCATTGATTTTTTTATTGACGTTTTAAATATCAATAATGCAATAGGCTACATTCAATTGTGTAAATATATATATATATATATATATATATATATATATATATATATATACATATATATACACATATATATATATATATATACACATATATATATATATATATATATATACACATATATATATACACACATATATATATATATATACACATATATATATACACACATATATATATATACACATATATATATACACATATATACATATATATACACATATATATATATATATACACATATATATATATACACATATATATATATATATATATATACACATATACACATATATATACACATATACACATATATATATACACATATACACATATATATACACATATATATACACACATATAAATTACAGTTCAGTTAGATGAAAATATAGCCCACTGTTATGTTTTCAAGTTTCAGGGTAAACTGTCCATGTGGAGGGATAAAGATAAAGAGACAAACGTAGCCTACAGCATAACCTACAGATATTTACACATTAAATTATAGTAGCCTACTGTACATTTTCACAAAACTGTATTTTAAAATGAAAGGTCTGTCACAATTGAGTCATCAAATGTTGGCTAATTTCTATTCCACTGAAGAGTTTTCCCATTGTTTATCTGGGTTTATGTTGCATTGCAAGCATGAATTACAATGATCTAACATTAAGAACTCTGCATCATGTGCAAGTACACTGCTCACTCCTGCCTGAGAAGTAGGGCACAGAGGGCTGCAGTCCGTCTGAGCTGCCTCAGCTCTCTCAGTGAGACTCTTCAAAAGCATCTCCTTGTCTCAGGAGGCGAGGTCACCTCATCAAGCCCTCCTTAAAGTGAGCATGGCTTCTCTCTCCTCCTCAGAGTTTATTTGAGGGCATGCTTATTGAGACTGAGCTGTTCATGTCAGAGTTACAGCACTGCTGCTTCTATTTGTTTCTATGGACACTGGAGGTAAAGTTGCTCTGATTGGCTGCTTGGCTCAGCCAGTCTCGGGTCTATTTCCTGACGGCGGTGGTGCTGTTGCTGCGCTGGTAGAACAGCACATAGGCTTGGTTGGTCTGAAGCTGGTTCTCTGAGACTGGAGTCACACTGTAGGTGGGTAGATGGAGAGTAATCATGAGAACCAGCTCCAGGTTTATATAGTAGATGTCTCAATACCAATGACCCACAGACACTGTTGGACTTTTGTAAATAGATGATGTTGTTGGCAGGGCATTGCATATTAAAACAAAATGATTTGGGTGCAGGGCAGGTCTCACCTGGAGTCATTGTAGAAGCACCACCCATTTTCATCTGAACAGCAGGCTGTGTAGTGGCCCATGTTTACCGTCCCAGCGTGGTTACATATTGCATATAAATCATACAGAACTGGGCCTGTGGAGACATACATAGATATGATGACTCACTTATTCTATTCTTTAGAACTACCGTTGTGTCAGTGGTGTGTTATTTATTTATATGAATTATGGAATAATCTACCTATTGTAAGAAAGCCTCTTCATATGTCACATTTAAAAATGACTAAAATATAAAATTAAAAAGTAGCACATGAGCTGTGAATGAGCGGCTGATTATAAATGGCATTATGTTTTATTATATTGTATTTTAAAAGTTAGATTATTTAACAGTAACGCACATGGTTGAATCAAGCATGCATGTAATAGGAGATATTGCATGGATGGTGGAATAAATGAGACAAACTAAAAGAAAGGTCTGGTTTTGTTACCACAGTCGACAGGCCCGTAGCGTCCCAGGTCCAGGTTAGTGATTGGGAAGGACACATACACTGTGCTTTTACTGATAGACCACCGTGACGTCGTAAAGCGGTTCAGATCTGATCGTGACTGTTAAGTGATGTTTTTATAACTTCTGACATAAAAACATCACTTGTTAATACGGTTAATAGTAAGAGTTGTTGCCAAGGATACGGATCACAATAACCTCGGGAAACCTCTGGATGGAAAGTCGCTTGGTGCACTCTGTATGCCTGTTACACCTCTCGCACATCTGGAACACACACAAACAAATACACACACCTCAACATTTTTTTAAACATTTGCAAATACACAAGATCCGTTGGAGGTTACTAACTAGTACAAAAAAGTTAATTAAAAAAAAAACAGCTGGAGTATTGAAGGTTTTATCTGCCATTGTTGTTATTTGCGTTTGTGTTGTCTTGCATTGTCTGATGTTTATGATTATATTTTATTGCATTTTTTTATCTACTGATGCTCTATGCTCTATTACTGTACTCTATTTTACATTTTTGTACCTCTTATTATTTATTTCTGTTACTTTCTATACTTATCTTTTGTTGTTTTTATTGTACTCCTGCAACAACCGAATTTCCCCGCTGGGGATCAGTAAAGGTGTATTTTATTTTGTTTATTTTACCATGAATTTTAAATTGTGCGGACAAATAAATAAAAACTAAAAGTTTTTTTTTTTTTTATTTAAATGAGTCAAATGAATAAAAGTATGGGTTACAGATGGATAAAAACTTCTGTTTTGTACTAAACCATTCCTAGCTCACAGAGTGCGTGTCATTGATCCCAAAGTTAGAGACGCATTAATGTCCATGTTTTGCACTCTGTGTTAACTTACTGGTGAATTCTCCTTGTCCAGTTTCTCCTCCTGAGAGAAGAGCTCCAGGCACTCCCTCAGCGTGACCTGCCCAGCAGAGCTTCTCTTGGGGATGGGCAGCGACAGATCGCAGAACACATCGAATGTGTTGGAGTAGTGGGAGCACACTGAGCAATGCAGCGAGCTCCTCAGCTGGCCTGAGAACAGGTCTGGGAGGAGGGTGGAAGGAATCATCAGTGGGTTGCCTTCATTTATGCTATAATGCTGGTGAGTCACCATGACTGGATTGCTCTCCTCACCTACTATTCTGCTGTCATCTCTCTCTAAGTGCTTCTTCCACATGGCAGCTGCCTCTTCCGAAATCCTAAGGGAGGAGATGAGGGAAAGAGAGATGTGGTCACACCAAGGACATCAAAGTTTCAAGGACAGAATCTTTTCCACAGAAACACACACACACACCGAAATCTGGCAAATTTTTGTACAGGCTCCTTCCCTGTTCGTCGAACGTAGGGTCTGCGGTTGATTTCTGTGTGCAGCTTGTCCAATAGGAACCTGAGGAACTCCTGCGCATCCTGTTGACTGGGTTAAACACAGAGACTTCCTTAATGTCACTGTTCCAGGCAGCTATTTCTGTACAAGTCTCACCTTCAAAACCAATCTATACAACTCATGGCAAAGTGGAAAATGAATTGATATACAGTTCCTCTCTTGTCCTTGAAACAGTTGTGCTGATATAGAAGTAGATATCGTGTTGCACTGCATTCTAGTCTCATGGAAAGATGCAGTTAACCTTGAGGGAAAGAGAAATGTTATCTATTCTCACCTGTATCCACTGAAGTAAGGCACTGCTTCTTTAAATATATTGTAAAACTGACGTGGATTTACAACTGTGTCCCCTTCATTTACGACCCAAAGTCCTGACAGCACCTGAGAGAAAGCTAGCACAAGAAGACAGCGAGCAATGAGAAAAGATGAAAACAGAATAGCAAGAGAAGGGAATAGCAGGAACATACCTTCCATGAGCTTAGCCTCCTCTTTGGAGAACTTCTCATCCCTGTAGGACATGAGGAGGCTGTAGTCCCGTAGGCCACGTGTGTGAGACAAACATTGGACTACTGCGTTTAGGAAACACTAAGTTGGGGACAAAGTATGTATATGAGGAAAGTGAGCATGTTTATGGAAATTAATATTATTTTAAAGGACTTTTCTTAAAGTATCCTTTAACACTTACTGTGTTTCCTATGTTTCTAAGGCCAACCCTTCCACTTCCTACGGTGAGCTGCTTTTTCTGGAAAATAAAGACAACACTTAAAAGCAGGAAGCTATTGACCCAAACTCTATCTACAAGAATACAGCCTATTTTAATTTGTATAAACATGGTTCACTGCATGTGTGCCCTATATGACCCCTGGCTGTGTCTCTACGACATGTTACATGTTCTCTCTGACTTAACACCGCCGTTACAGTGTGTGTACAGGCAGCATTGGAAGGACAGATTTAGCCTTCTTATCCCATTAGTGTAAAAGAAAGGCAAAATGGAGGTCAGCCTGAAGCATTCATCCTATTAAAGACCAAGGAGTGCTGACAGGTGCTTAAACATGTGTGTTGGGGTGTACTCTACATTACACAATCTTTGAAAAGCCTAGAAAGTTTGAGCATAAATTAAAAGGCTTATAGGATGTTGTGTTCTGCACACCTCGTTGTCGGCAACCAGAAGCAGGCCCATCAGTGAGGTGTAGAGGACAGACTGGGAGATGTCGGCTGTCTCTCTCTGGAGCCCGTTCTGGGAGACCAGGGTTCGGCACAGGGCCTCACAAGAGCCCTCAATGTTGACGCCACTGGCTCCGGGCATCCTATTTTACTGGTACACCTCAGAATTTCGACCACTTCACCTGAGACAGATAGAAGGGCTTCCCAAAGAAATGAAAGGCAAGCGGTTTGCACCTTAAACTGTGAAAATTGCACCACCTCAGTTTTTTTTTTTTCACATGCAGTGTCAAAGGTGAGCAGAATGTGGTGGTAGTAAAAAAGAGTCCTCTTTTGTCCAAGCAAATGACAAGGGATGTCATTCCCAGCTGAGACGAAAAGAACAGGATTGATTTGCCAATGAGCATCCCTTTAAGGTAAATCCTTTAAGATCCATGTGATCTACCTTGGCTCACAATTCCCTCTCGTAATTACAGCACCCAGGACAAGTCAAGGTCTGACAGACCTCAATAAATCCAGATATTAACATATCAGCTTCAGGACACATATTTACAAAAAAAGATGATTTCTGGAGACCTCACCCTTAAGTGCTCATTGACTAAAGGGTTAAGTATATAACCTATGAAACAGAATATGCAGAATCTCACAACCAAGGTATGTTCTGAGACGTTATCAAAGCCAAAATGACACTCTCATTGCGGTTTTGTGCAGGTAAAGAGTAAAATCTTGCAAACAAAGTTAGTTTGCAAATAATTCCTGACAAATAGTGTAGCATTAAAATAAACAGAGCAGTTTGGACTCACCTGATCACTTGGTCACTCTATCTGTGGACAAACTGTCCCAACCAAACTGTTCCCATCACCTGCTGAGCTGTTAAAAATGCATAAGGGGACGTCTACTGTTTCACTGTGTGACTGTAGGCTAGAACTGAAAGTCTACCTCTCTCCCCTACCCTCAGCGGTGTCAGAGAGAGAGAGAAAGAGGGGGGGAGAGAGAGAGAGGGAGAGAGGGAGGATAATCATCACTAATCTTTTATTTGTGGATCTTGTTGGCTATACTTAGACTTGTCTTTGTGTACTCTGAGTAGCTCAAAAAAACTTTTAAGTGTCAGTTTATTAAAAAAACCAAAAAAACATTTTACACTGTAAATTCACATTCAGTAATACTGTTCTCAAGCTGTACAGATAACATCACCAGAATCATACAATCCATCAGCAAATGCAGCAAAAGACTAAATCCATGTAGGAAATTCTACGTGTATCTAAGCACAATCATCTTTTCACAGTCCATATTTTATTCTCTCCAATGTGAATGTACAGATCCATAGACACTCCCCAGGCCTTCTGAGATCATCAGTCAGCGACTGGTATTGTCTGCCATTTCTGTGTCCGAGCTGAGGCTGAGATCGGCTATGTGATACAGGGCGGGATCAGGGAGAGGGGAGAGCTGCGACTGGATGGTGTGAGCGCTTCTATCTCGTGACCGGACAATCGCTTGGCGCAGACAAGTGATCCACTGCTGCTTGCTGAAGGAGTCGTTGGCTTGCAGGCTGTATGGGTGAGCTTTGGAGCGCCCTCTGCTGCTCACACGGAAACAATTCTTCACTGGGAGATGGAGGGACAGAGAGGAGGAGGAAGGAAATTGAATGGAATCAAGGTGGTAGGTTTCACATTAACTAATGGGGTGGAGTGGCATGGCTTTCTCTCATTCTATGGGCTTAGTTGTAGCCTAAATTAAACCCTTCTTTATCTGGCAAACATGAAATAAAAGATATAAATAAACCTGAAAAAAGTATACTATGTAAGAAATTCACACCTGTTACACATTACTGTAGTGCTGAAACAGTTGATCATTTAGTCAATTGACACAACATTAATCGTGAAGTATTTTATTTTTTTATCGGGCCAGTCATTTATTAAGGATACCAACCGTTTGCTGGTTAAAGCATCTAAATTTAGACCTTTTGTTATTAATATCAATTAATTGATTTATAATGATGCTGTATGCACGTTACCTTTATCATTTCCTCCAGTGAAGGCTCCCCTGAAGGTGCCCCCTCCACCAGCCTCCCCATCTGGGATCTCCTCCAGATTTATCAAGTCGTTGGGCAGAGGCTGTCTGTACACATTGAACAGCTGGCCTCCGTCTCTGTCCTCCCCCGGCCTGGTCAGCACCAAAGCCAGCTCAAACAGGAATACATGCAGCCGCTGACGGAGGACGCGCGCGCACACACACACACACGCACACGCACACGCACACGCACACGCACACGCACACGCACACGCACACACACACACACACGCACAAAATACATTTAAGTAAAAAATCATCCATTATTCAGACATTACGGGTAACATCTTTGGCAGGGTTACAACACAAGATCATACAAAGTTACACATACAGTTTCAAAATAAAGGGTCACACAGGGCTAATATAAAGATCAAAATCGACACTTTTGCAGAGAGGAGCAAAGGTCTGTAAGTATATGGATCCACCCTGTCTTGGAGGACCTTTTTCAGTTAAGATACAAACAAAACAACAACCAAAGGTCAATCAAAGGAACCTTAGAGTAGTTAAACATAAAAACAGAGAGCCGCTACCTGGCCCTTGGTGTTCTTGAGTTCTCCGTGGCAGTAGAGGAAGCGGGACAGCTGGATCTCTGGTAGTCTCTGACTCTCTTCGAGGTAGGTGAGACCCCGCCTGTAGAATTGACACTCTGCCTCTCCTGTCTTCTTGTTCACCTCCGTCACAATGCTATGGATCAGCTCCAACTGAACAGAACAAAGTAGTCTTACACAAAATAATGTATGTACAATGTATTTTATCTGTCATTTTGGTGATAAAAACAGTGTGTGAGATCTTGGTTGGGTTCTGAATAGAATACGACTCATACTATATATTAAAGCAATAGGTAAACAAACATATGTCATATGTTTACTATGATGGCATCCTGTTTCATGTGTTAACCTTTAATGACCACAGTAAAAGACTACAGGCATGTCAAATGCAAAACTGTCTCCTGAACTTATTTTCTATTTATCATTCCTCAAGTCTTCTTTAGTATAAAGTCATTGCAGACCAGCTGAACTGCTGAACATGTCACATCACAGGATGTTTCAAAAAACGATTTTCTCTTGCTGCCATTTGGAGGCGCAAATGTGCACAGTAGTTTAGATCTTAAAGTGCTTATATTATGCTACTTTTCAGGTTCATAATTGTATTTAGAGGTTGTACCAGAATAGGTTTATGTGGTTTAATTTTCAGAAAACACCATATTTTTATTGTACTGCACATGCTGCAGCTCTTTTTTGGGCTTTGGGCTTTTTTCACTTTGTAAACCTATAATGTGCACAAAAAGATATATAATATAGATATATAACAATAAAGGAAAGGGGAAAAGCCAAACAGCACAATATGAGCACTTTAAAGCCAAATGTCTGGACTTCTCACACTTGCAGTCTGATGGATTTCATAATAAGCAAAGAAAAGCCTAAAACCTATACAACTAACAAAGCCTTAAATGTCCAATATTTCTTTTGTACTGATGGATATTTGAACAGTACTGCGTTTTAATAATTTGGATTAGTGCGTTATAATCCAGAGCGGCTAATTTTAATGCAACTAAGAAAAAACATCTGACCACCTATAAGATTGTGAAAATAATTAAATGAGTAGTAATACCTAATTAGAGGCTTATTGTGTATGAAACATTACTAACACTGTATAAAAACCATTATTAATACATTGTAAATTAATAGTTAATTAAACTTTAGTTAATAGTTATTTGTCTGTTAGAAAATGAAATGAGGATTTACAATGTTAATTATCAGTAATGTTATAGTTTATGTTAATGTATTATTAGTTTATCCAATAATTAGTTTAAAAATGTACATAGATAATACTTATAAAGCATCAAGTAACATTATTTGGCCCAATTAAATATTTTTTTGCTGATCTGTAAAAGAGATGATTATTTTACTATTTGTGCACTGATAATATCTATCTAAATCATGTTTATAGATGCTTTGCAAAGTATTGATTAACCATAAACAAGGTAATATAATCCTCTTTAGTTAAAAATGATTTGGTAATCATGAACAAATACTTTATACAATATATATAAAATGTTATGATGTGAACAACAATAAACTGTTAAAATAAATGATAGCATTACTAATAATTAGTAAGCATTATTAGTTCTCATTTCATTGTTTGTTAACAGTAAAATCACTATTAACTTAAGTTTAATCAACTATTCATTTACCATGCATTAGTGATGATTATTATAAAGTGTTAAGGAAACATTTAGCATCTAAAGCAGCACACATCTTGTATTAACTGCCAATGTGGAAATCATTCAGAACCTTCTAAAAAAAGCATGAACATGAATGTTAGCGCTGCACGATTCAGAAAATGTCACGATTTGATTCAGTATCGATTTTCAATTCAAAAACGATTCTCGATTAAAAAAAACTATTCACAGTATGTAAATGTAATTACTTTTCCCATGCGATTACAGTAGACATACAACTAAAAAAATTAAAAAAAAATATGAATTGATTTTTGGAATTCTATGAATTGATTTTGAATCGGTAGAGCTTGAATCGCGATTCGAATGTGAATCAATGTTTTTGCACACCCCTAAAGAATGTGTAGGACACCAACTTACAGCATCAGACAATGTGTCCTCATCCGGGTGATCTGGAGGCGTGCACTTCTGTATCTCTTTCAACAGGAGGGGGTATTTGACCAAACGGCTCCGAGGGAGATCCAGGAAGTTCCACAGGTCCAGTTTCCTACTAAACGAAGACTCCTGACACAAGCGCAGGAAGTGCTCAACTTTTTTCTCGTTCTTTTTCTGGTCCAGTAACGCTTTGGCACACACCTGGTTACAGCAGTATGTAACATAGGCCTCCAGGCAAGGAAACTGCAGACAGGGAGATTGGAGGAGTAAAGGAGAAATGTGTAGTCAGTTAATCAGGTGTCCTGAGACTGCCCGATAAAATGAAGATTACATTAAAAAAAAGAAGCAGAGATGCACACAGACTGAGCTCAGTGACTGTGGTGTGGAGAGGAACATAATCGAGTAAAAACAGGAACTGGAGAAAGTGAAGGTGGGTTGTGCCATTTTCTCTTCTTCTCTCTCAGTCATTGGTTTCCATGGAAATACTCACCCAGTTCATCAGAGTAGGCCCCACCTCTCCGACTGTCTTCTCTAATCCCCTCAGCCGCTCAAGACGATACAGAAGATCTGGTATAAAATAAAGATAGAACACTCGTACTGTTGAAGTCGTATAGATTTTTTCCGACTGAATGCCTGGGTTACTACAGCTCAGAGACAGATGAACATCACACTCAGCAAACTCTCACTCAGTTATAACATGCAACCACAAGTCAATAAATTCACACTCTCCCTGAATGGCTTTCCATTCTTGATTTTGGGGCTGAACAACACAGTTAAAATCAGTCATCCAGGTCATAGTTCCAGGGAAGATGCATATATATTGTGATAATTGATGTTTAATGCAGTGGTGGTCCACTGTTATGCATCTTATCAAAGAAAACCCATCATATATGTATCGCAAAACCTTCAATATGACAGTTGAATTTGACCAAAATTGAATTTACTTGGAATCGTTAATTTGGACAGAACACTGTGAAACAATGAAAGTCGACAAATGATGTTTTACTTTCCACTCAGCCATAATGACCTTATACATGATTAGGAAATGAGGAGGTTGATAATAATAATAATAATAATAATAATAATAATAAGTTTATTTGATATAGCACCTTTAACAGACAATGTCACAAAGTGCTTCACATGATAAATATTGTTAAAAAACAGTAAGATCCAAACAGAAAATGAACATTTTGCTATGAAACACACGGGGATCAGTTATATGCAAATACACTTAAAAGGTGAATTTAAGAAGAAATGTTAAATGCCCTTAGACCTCAGAGGGTTAAAGACTTAAAAACCCAAAGTTAGAAACATGAGACAAAAGCGAGTCTAAACAAATGGGCGAGTGTGCATTGCAGAGAGATGGTTTACCTTGATGGAGAGGAATGAGAGAGTCCAGTGTACCAAAGATCTGTCCGAGCTCACTCTCTGTCAGGATGTCCAACTTCAGCATGGGCTCATAGTACACCTGGTAGCACACAGAGACCAGGAGGCAAAGGTAAGGAAAGAATGTATGCAGTACCAAAACACGTGTGAGAAGCTCAAATCAGCAAAATGGTTCTGATATAAAGTAATAGAGGTCAAATGCTATTGTTTTAGTCGACAAGTACCTTCTTGACCAGACTGAGGTCCTCAATGAGTTGTTTCTCACCCTGAGTCAGCTCATAGATCACCTGCAGAAAACACATGCACACCGACATGTGGATACAAGCACATGCAAACACACGCCTGGATACAATGTGAAATCCACAGAGACAGACAGCATGAGCTCTCACAGCTGATTGTTCAATAAAGGAAGTTGAGCCTTGAGTGCCAGCTCACATCCTCTTTCAAAATCCCTGTGCAGTGTCACAGATGTAAAGAGTAGCCACTAGTCACACTTCAACCACAGCCCCACAGCTTGACCCACATACCCTCCAAAAAACATTGCATAATATTAAATAACCTAGAGCGGGGAGATATAGAGAAATCAAATATCACAATAATTTTGACCAAATACATTGATATTGCGGCAATATTGTAGGGTTGACTGTTGGCGCTTTTACAAAATATTGACACAATGAGATATTTTATAACTAATCATCAATAACGTGGATATAATCACTAAGTGGGTAATGGCAAATAAAAGAACAGCTACAACAGTCTGGTAAGTTCAGAAAATGACATCACTTTACTGTAATGTTGCCTATAAAACCAGGAAAAGACAACACGTCATATAGCGATATTGAAAATTTTTGACGACATCTAGCCTCATACAGTATATCGATATAATATCGATATATTGCCCAGCCCTAAAATAACCCTGCAGAAAGTTTAGTCCCTGCAGCTGAACTAAACTTAAGCATGCTGCCCCTCACACCTCCTGTCTTTTGATCTCCTTTGCAGTGAGGTCATGACTCTCCACAGTGTCACTCCAACATTGGCTGTTGCGCCGGCGTGGAAACGACGAGGCCTTCGTGCGAGAGCGCAGGGGAGCCGGGGGCAAAGGTCGAGCCTCTGTGCGGAAACTAATGGACCGCTGTGAAAATAGCAGAGTGGTAGAAGTTTGTTACCTATTCATTTTGCATAACAACAGGTGTGTCAGTGTGTTTGTGACTTGTTACCGAAATGGACTGTCCAATGCGTTTCAGAGCAGGGGTCTTCACCGGGGTTATGACACCTGTTAGGCTGTTGGACTTAACCACAGG
Organism: Sander lucioperca; assembly: GCF_008315115.2. Classification (NCBI taxonomy): domain Eukaryota; kingdom Metazoa; phylum Chordata; class Actinopteri; order Perciformes; family Percidae; genus Sander; species Sander lucioperca. Next base: position 24,148,211 of record NC_050184.1, on the reverse strand, counting down.
TTTGACCCTTTTATTACTGGGCTCCTAGAAAGAAATCAACATTTAAAAAAAAAAAAAAAAAAGGTAAGAATCCAGCTTTGACACGTTTGAATAAAATGGTCCTCAAGCTTATCAGGGTGGGTCATTCATCCAACTATTACTGGCGGTACATTAGAAGACTTTAAAACAACTGAATGCACATCTGGTACTTGCAAAAGAGGAACACCTCACCTCTGAATTCCTCATGTGGTCAGACATCATCTCAGCCTCCTCATCTTCCTCTTCATCCTGATAAAACACAACAGGTCACACACAACAGAATAAGCTTGAAGTAAACTTGAGAAAGAGAAATGTCGAGAGGGGTGAGATGTTGCATGGTGCTGATCTCTCATTTCCTGTGTGACTCTTTCAAAGAGGAAGAAAGCTTGAAACTGTGCCTCTGTAGTAAAATACAAGATGTCTGCCTGTTTTGTGCCACACTAACCACATCAGCTGTATAGTCTGTGCAGTATCAGAGTGAGATGTATTTAAATACCTGCAGTAAAAATGTATGCGTTTATGATACATGTGACAAAGATGCCAGCAAAACAAGTAAACTCGAAAAGTGGAAAATGTGGCAGGATGTGACTGATATTAAAACAACATTTAGAGGTTTGTGTATTCAATGAGCTTGTGGCTGCACAGCTAAACATGATGTTCACATCTCTCGTCAGCTCTGCACTCAGCACTGTGGTCACAAAGGTAAGGTTGACTAACTTCCGCTAGTTACAGAGACACACAAAGAGAGACACAGAGAGAGACTTGAAGATAAAGAAGAGGCACTGGAACACAGGGTTTTAATGGTGCATGTCAGATATCACTCACCTCTATGATTCTGATAACAGGTTCAGGGGCCGGGTCTTGTTTTCTCTTCTTCTAAAAAGAAGAAATTTACAAGACAGTGAGTTTCTTGGTTTTTAAGAGAGTGCCCATGTAGGTTTTAGATGAGAAAATTGAGGTGTAAGAAATAAGGTAGATTGGGTGACTAACCCCAGCATGGTCACAGGGGATGGACTGTGTCTCTCCTTGCGCTGCAGACCTAAACAGGGCAAAAACCAAAGACAGTTGTTATTTTACTTGACGTACATCTTAGAAACACAAAACACAACGCCCTGAGTAGCTGAAAGGATCCTAGTTGCATGTGCCTTCATGACTCATTTAACAGATTTGTGCCTCAATTTATATAAAAGTACATTATTTACAGAAAGGTAAAGACAGAGTACTGAACAGTAATGGTTAAGCTTTACCATTAAGCCACATGTGTACCAACTTTAAATACCATTTGTCTCCTACATATTTAAGTATACTACCCTGTTAGATTTTGAACCTCGCCCCAGCCTGATTTCAGCATTAATATACAGTAGGTGGCACCCCAAGGTAGAAAAACGTAATGAAAGTAAGTTACCATACCAGAAAGTCCTTGTTTCACCAGTCTCCTCCACGTCCATTTTTTCTTTGTCTTCAATGCATCTTTACAGAAACATTACACATTCTCAAAATAAAAGGGTTGAAATCCAAATTCACAGTAGTCTTTTCTCCGTTTCAGTTAACATACAGCGAGTTGTTTGCATGGAGCTTGTCAGAGTTCAGTGCACTCCTTCCTCATCTCACACCAGACCACATCCTTTAGGGTTGCACACTCACGTATCCGCTCTCAGAGGAGGGTTTAAAACTCGACTCGTTCAAACCTATCACACCAACTAACAGATCGAACTTTAACACCACTTTGTAGATCAAGACTGAATTAATTAAAATGTTGTGAGAAGAGGAAGTGAGAGTACATTTATGACAGCAAATTAATCATGAAGTGTCCTTTTCAACAAGGTAACCAAATACTTTTGCAAGGTCACCTAGGACTGAATTTCTTGCATACTCTGCAATGAAAAAAAATGTTATGGTAAATTCACAGGTAGGCGTTTAGCTGATTTAAGCTGTGCTTCCCGGATATGTTCTAGAAAGAAACTTCTGATGAAAGAGGCAGAAGCACGTCAGACAGATAAAAAAAAAAAAGTATCTGACACCTTCAAATTGTTTGATTAAAGTATTACTCTACAAAGTGACATTTAATCATTTTTTACCAAATCTACACAAAAAGTCAAATAACCACACAAATGCAGGTGAGTTTTTACATGTTTATTCACTATCACACTAAGTGCTCCCATTTCAAGATCCATCTCATTGCCTTGCTCTTATACTGTAATGTCATTTGGAGTTAACAAAGTAGAAAGACTGTTTATGATCTACAAGGTGGTAAAACTGTCGGCCTCCCCCTCCCCCCCGCCCAAAAAAAATAAAAATAAAATAGAAATGAACAAAAGACATGAAATATAAAGACAATAAAGAGAAAACTGATGTCATGTGCAAGAGCCCCTCCGAAGCCAGAGTGCTAGTTGAGGTGGGTGTAGTGGCATCTCAAGCCAGCAAGGGTTCATATTAGGCCAGCGTGAGATACTCAGATTACTTTCCAGCCAAGGAGGGGCTGCTGACTCGGATTTAGCGGTGTCCTCAGGTGCTCCTACAGTTTCAAATGTGGGGTCTTGGGTAGAATTAAGGGCAAGGATACGGCCTGGCAGCAAAATGAATTTTCAATACATGTGTAGCCATTCTTGGCTGAAGTTTTTATTTAATGAGGTGCATCTTTATATATATAAAAAAAAAACAAAAAAAAAAAAAACAGTAATGTGGGACCAGGTCTATGAGACAGGGGTTGGAAGAGGGAAGAGAGCAAGTAGAGTGGAGGGGAGACAGTTGGCTGGATTAAAAAGATCCCTCCTTAAGTGCTGAAGGCTAGTAAAGAGTTTGAGGATGTTTTAGTGGGACAGTGGCTGGGCTTTGGAGTACCAAGAGAACAGTAATGCTTAGAATTAAACTGAGCGGAAAGGTTCTGCTACTGAGAAACATCAAGAGGTCCAGTATACATGCTCCCTTCCTCCAATGACCCCCCCCCCCCCCCCGTTCCCACAGCCAACCAACAACTGGATACCTAACACATACAATTAACCTTAAATCAGCTTACTGGGGCTATGTACACTCAGGCACAGGTTTACACAAACCACAGGCCTAAAAAAAACTGATTGATCCAATAGAGCTGACCTGGATCAATCCACCCATCCCCAATTCCCTCCTCAACACCCACACCCTTCCCACCCTCCTGTGGATGGGATCATTGTGGAGCTCAGCGGATGGTGTATCTGACATAGGGCACTTCCACGTCTTCGTCTGACAGGTCATTACAGCACAGCTCAAACACCAGGGCTTTCACATGCTTGCCTAGCTTCTTTTTGGACACCTTGGTGACAATCTCCGTCATCCTACAGGACACAGAAGAACACAATTATGACAATGAATAAAACACTCAAATGTTATGCGTCTCAAGTGCATCTAGACAATATACTCACGGCAGGTCCAGTCTCTCTTTGAGTTTGGCAGCAGGCATGAAGAAAGAATAGAGCATGGACACTCCCTGAGAAAGCATGGTGATCTCCAACTTATGCTCATTCTGACAAAGAACAGAAAAACAAAAATAGGGTTAATTGTACGCCAGAAACCACATGGCGGCAAGGTGAAAAGGAGTTTATGAGAACGTACTTTAAAGTAGTCCAGGAACTGTCGGAGTGTCATCTCCTCTCCATTGGGCTGCAACCCTGTGACCTCGAAGCGATCCCACAACGTCCAATCGATTTCATAGTACTGCAAAAACAGTGAAAGAGTGAGGGTTGATGCCAATGATGATGCAAGTCACAGAGAGACATCACAAATGGCACCCAGTTATTGATGCTCTTTCTAAATGCATTAGAAGCAGGGTAGAAGTCAAATAAATCAAAGCTTTTATATTTCTCCTCAGCACACACTGATACCAATCAGCATGAGAAGGCGAGCTGCAGTCACTTACACCCAGGCAGACACACTGCATCTGCCTGGTGTATCAGTATTAGCATGGTTGGATCATCATCGGAGACTAAAACATCTAATAACCTGTGTGTGTGTGTGTGTGTGTGTGTGTGTGTGGTGGTGGGGGGGCGCGGGTGACTAGCACGGAGGTAAGCATGATCGGCAGTCCGCATACAGTAAATGACTCTGGGTTACCTTATTTGACAGTAATCTATGCACTGACCTGTTATTTCTGACAATTTCATAAACAAAAATGTATATTATGCTTGAGTAAATAAAGCACCGATTAAGAAAACTGGTTAAAAAAAAAAAAGTATTAATATTTAAAGAGAGTCCGGTACAGCCTGACTCTGAAGATAAAACTGAGATTAGCTCCCATATTCACATTTATGTTCTGCTCGTTCAACGGTTGTTTGGTCGCCAAAAATTCCTCTATGCAGGAAAAACCCCGATACCTACATTTCAGAGATGACACTTTACATAGATTATTGCTAAATACGTTGCTACAGTGGGGACACATACATCCTCATAGACATCTGATCAGCCCAAAACAAGTAGTGATACACATGCAGCTGCCTACCTTGTGTGTTGGAGCAGCGATGGGCTCAGAGAAGGCAAAGAAAGGCAGGGCCAAGTTCATGAAGCCATTCTTGAAAGATTCCAGCTTCTTGTGTCCTTGGACAATCTTGATGAGCTCCAGGCACACCAGGCCCACCACTGCAGCCGTGGTCGTGGCGATAGCAGGAATGATCTTGCCAGCTATCAGTTTGCTCTGTATTGGATGGTGATGAGTACCAGCGTAATGACGAAATATAACAAAGTTGATTTTTGTTTCAAAGAGATACATTTGCATCAAAACAGTTCAAAGTTATTCACCCAATGGCAAAAAAATGTGTGGCCCCACCTTGTGTCTGTCCGTGGGGGGAATGTCGTAGTTCTCCGCCCTCAGGTTGGATGATGCTACAATGAAGTCCATGTGGAAGTTGGTATCATCATCCTGTTAACACAGGGCACACAGCCGTCACAAAAACAGGACTCGATTAAGTTTGCATTGAGGACCAGCAGTATAGCTGAAGAGATTACAGAGAAATGTAGATGTAGGAGGAAAGATAGTGTACCTTCTCAAAGTCAATGGCGCACAGTTTGAACTGGGAAGTCTCAGGGGAAGGCAGCTGGACCTTCAGCTCCTCCAGTCTGCAGTCATCTATATACAAAATCAGTTGTACATGTGTCTCACAGTATCAATATATAAGCTATTACCAACAAGAAATCATTAACTTAAACAAACTCCTTAGCCGATGACCTCTGAACTTAATTGATGACTTTAAATGCTTTGTTGTTCATGCACAAATGTGCGCGTCTTACCAACAGAGGAATTGCTATTCTGCAGCTCCTGGTCAGAGACGTGGATTTTAACCCCTGAACGAGGGGTGAAGGGTGGCACCTTGACGTCCTGCAAGATCTTAATCACACCTGCACGATCAGTGCTGCCTTGCATGCCGTACGTGTGGGCAAACAGGTTGGCTCCTGCCATTACATAGTCCATGTGCAGCTCCTACAAGAGAGCACTCCTGTCATTGTCAGGTCTTGAGACTGGATAGACGAGTTCAGAGCGAATATTGGTCTAGTACAAACGAAACCTAACAAACCCGTACTTACATTGCTAGTGCTGAATTCTAGGGGGTGAGGACACCTCTTTGGGCCAGACCAGAAGGGGGCACCAGAGCTGGTGAGCTGAAAGCCACAAATAACAAATTAATACTTCAAGATCCCTGAAATGCAAAACCTTAAAAGCTGGGGTTTGGAATGATTCCATAACAAGTCTTAATTATGACAATTGCATTAATTACATTGTATGCCTTTAATTAGATAGCATTAATAGAGAAATGACTCCAGTCGGACCAGATCGGGGCATTGTGGTTCATGTTCAGTGTAGTCTTGCATTGCCAGACCTATGCACAGCACTGTGATAGGTCTGGCTACACCACACATACATTTTAGGATAGGAGAAAAAAACAAAAACGCTCTGGGTTGTTTGCATTTTTAAAACCAATCACAATCATCTTGGGCGGCAACCAGCTCCAGACGCAGCGACGGTGGCTCTGCAAAATAGTCTTGGGAAGGAAATTTTGGTTTTGGTGGAACATTTGCACCCCACAAAAGAAAACAGCACATACAAGAACTGAACACACCTTAATCAACATGTGATTACAGTTCTTAATCGCTTAACAGCTGGGTTGAATAGTTAGCATGTGTTATATGTGCAAACAAAATTGCAAATAACTTAAAATTAGAAAATAAGAAGTAACAGGGGACATGGCAATGTTTTGAGTCCATGTGAAAAAGGGGAGGGGGTTTCAGTCCAGACAGCAAGCATTCCAAGTCAACTGTGATATTCACCATGCAGTGAGTTTAATATGTACCTGATCTGGGGGGAAGTTGTGCAGTAGCTGGCGGATGTTGTTGCTGTATTGGCACTGCCAGTGGTTGCGTGCCCAGGCTACACAGTCAGCCCAGCTGTGGGGGCAGTCTGTGACGAGACTTTTGTAAACAGCCTCCAGCACCTCCACAGGCTGAGCTCCGGGGAGTTTCAGAGTACGCTCCATGAATTTAGGATCTCTGCAAGGACAAGGATCACAAACCTCATACGATGGTACAAACATGTGAAGAGCTGCCACTTTGTTCCATCTGTTCACCCAGAAGGGTCGATTTAAGAATCATTTAAAGAATGGGATTTTTTTTTCCTTCAAGGTTTAAATATAGTCTGTATTAGACTAACTACCACAAAAGCAACAGCTTCTTAATATCAAACCCTAGAATTACGAGGACCTTGCTGAGACCTTTTACAGATTGCTAAATAGTCTCAAGGCGAGCTTTCACAAGTACTGAAGAGTTCACCAATTAATTCCACAAACACTGGACAGCATCAACTGCTCCCAACTATTACTGCAAAAAAAGTAGTTTTGCCAATCTAAACAACTTCCATAAGTGATATCACATGGTCACTTTGGTATGACAGGGAAGGCAACTCACGAGAGGTACTGCATGGCGTTCTCTGGTGGCTGTTTGAATAGTCCCTCAAACTCATCACGGGCCCACTGAACAGGAGAGAGTAGATCAATCATACACTCAATTCACTAAATCAGAAGTACAGTATGTGTGTAAAACTAAAAACTGACTGAGGTAGTGTTATCTAGAGCTGGCTAATACAATTTAATTCTCCATTTAATCATATTGTGACACAATTCTCAGAGATATTGCAGTTCTCCCGTTTGAATTATTGATTAAATACAATCTTACCAAAAGCTGCTACGGCAGGACACATTCAATAATTCTATACACAATACATATTTTGTGTGCGCCTACTGACCTGCAGTGTGTGTTCAATGGCATTTGGGAAGTTCTTGAGGGTACAGATGGGGATGGACTTCTCAGGTGGGTCTTGGCTGGAGCTGTACGACTCTGTGAGGAAGGGGATCACAACCTGGACATTGCCTTTGGTACCCAGAGTACCAGACTCCAGTAAGGGTTTGCGGTAGTACACACACCTCCGATCCATGTACATACCTGCACAACGGGCACAAAACACAAGGCAGAAGACAGGGCTTAAATAAAGAGGGTTAGGGTTTCAAGTACAAAATCCTAAATTAGGTTTTCCATTAAGTAAACACTGTCAGAAAAAAATTTCATTTAAATGTCTGTCTCTTACGTGCATCAACATTGTCCAGTGCATTTGTCACTCCATCAAGGCTTTCAAAGAAGTCGTCATCGTAGACCCTCTCTGTGTCAGGGCCCACCCTGTTCTGGTGACCTGTGATCCTGATGGAGGGGTTCATCTGCTTTACTGCAGCGGCAGCTGTGTCACTCTTCATTTTCTATTACCACAGACATACAAATGATATCAATTGTGACCTTTTCAATTTGATGAAATACAAACAGTACTGCAACTGACCAGCAGAAAACCGCTACAGTGGTCATATTTGATTACTTGACAGATTTGAGGTACACACAAAATACTCTACTCTAATTTCTGTGCATGATGTGGTCTTTTATAATGAAGGCCCCCACCAAAAAGGACATTCCAACAACGGCCTACGGCAGGTGTCTGGCAGTTGTGGGTTCCTCAAACTGCCATTTCTTTGCTAACATAAGGTCACCCTTGAATAAACTAAGGCAAACAATGTCTTGTATCAAACTGTGTTCTAATTAGGGATGTCACGATACCAAAAATCTAGTAGTCAGTACCGATACCACCAGAAGTACATGATACTCGATGCCAAAGTCAATAACACGGTGTCAAAATAAATAGAGAATACTTAAACATTAATTCTTTTATTTAAACATTTGACGGGGGTTGGGACAGTCTCATGTCACTCTTCAGTTTCAGTTCCCCCCATCCCCCAACTTTCTGTCACTGTTTTGGTAAGGAGTGATGTGGACGTGATTTATGTGTAATCAGGAGAAATCGTCAGTCTAATGGACCCACAGCCCACTGCTCTGAAGCCTGGCATCACCACACAGCCAGTGTACGGTATTGTCTTCCATAAGTTCACACGGATCTCCCAGACAACAAGCATGTTTAGTTAGCCTGTTTATCGCTGCCATTGTTGTTTTTCACATAGAACCGGTCTGGTTAAGGTTAAGTTAACTGACGTTAGAAAGGTCCGCCAAAACAAGCTCTAAAGTTAGCTATCGGAGCTAACGTTAACGGCAGAGAGAAACAGACTTTTTCTCTCTGCCACGACACGGCAAGAATGATGAGGCGCTCTGTTCTGGTGGGTGTTCTTCTCCAGCATTTAGCAGCAGTGAGGGAGAATAACATCCCCTGGTATCTACGGTACTGTAGAAAAATGAGCACAGTCACGTTTCCAGAATTTTGGTATCGACTTGGTACTGAAGTACTGGATCTTGTGACATCCCTAGTTCCAATACCAAAAAAAATTCCCATGTAAGTGGACAACGATGCAAGTGACAGAGAGACATCACAAACGGCACCCAGTTATTGCTGCTCTTACTAAATGCATTAAAAGCAGGGTAGAAGTCAAATAAAAAAAAACAAAAACATTTATATTTCTCCTCAGCACACACTGATACCAATCAGCATGAGAAGGTGAGTTGCACTCACTTACACCCAGGCAGACACACTGCATCTGCCTGGTGTATCAGTATTAGCATGGCTGGATCATCATCGGAGACTAAAACATCTAATAACCAGGGTGGGTGTGTGGGGGATTAGCACGGCAGTAAGCATGATCGGCGGTCCGCATGCAGTAAATGACTCTGGCTTACCTTATTTGACAGAAATGTTATTTCTGACAATTTCATAAACAAAAATGTATATTATGCTTGAGTAAATAAAGCCCCAATTAACAAAACTGGTTGATTTTAAGTGTCTAGTCAATCTGAAGTGGAAATCCATATGCAGCACTGCTCGGAAATTTCAAATTCAATCAATAACGAACATAGAGTTAAGCAAAGACGATACTGACCGTAACGTCTGAGGGTCTGAAGAGGAACTGTCTGTTGAGGTTGGACTTCTCTATGGTGTCCATGTCTGTCACAATGACCTCTCCCTCCCCGCCTGCCAGTCCAATCATGGCAAAGTTTTTCAACAGCTCGCAGCCAATTGCACCAGCTCCGACCTGGAAAAATAAAAGCCTTTGTGAGTAAAGCTCTCCGAGTTGTCCTGTATGTCCCATTGACAGACACTATTTAATAACCCCCAATAACGTGAAATGCATAAATTTTTTTCACATGGATGATGAACGGTCTGTAAATGTTGTGGAGGTAATTCCAGTATGCCGTTCCCCCCCCCCAGTATTTACAGTACAGCCCCTTTAAAAACTGGTCACCAACATACTGTGTATAAAGTAGTTTAATGATACGACAGCTTAGACATGAAAGGGGAGAGAGAGGGAAGACATGCAGGAAACTGTCACAGGTCGGACTCAAACCCTGGACCTTCTGCGTCGAGGAATTAACCTCAATATATGTAGTGCCTGCTCTACCAACTGAGTGAACCAGCCACTACACAGACAATACTTGTTAGTATTATTAATTCATTGCTGGTTTTGGTCTTTTCATGCGATTTGTTAACAGTAAGAGAAATATAGAATATCACCAGACTTCTCATTTAACAGGATGCCAGAGAAGATGCTGGAAAGTTTTCCATTGGCCAACTCACCAGGAAGTAGCGCTGTTTGGCAAGCATATCCTGCAACTTGGTGCCAAACACTGCAATCTGCCCATCGTATCGACAGTTCCTCTGGGGGAAAAAGACAGAAAAATAAAAAAAGGTTTAACACCATCATGTGCATCCGTCCTCAGCATAAGTGTGTAATGTGCTCTGAACACCTACAGGGGCGCACTCTTCCTCTGTGAGCTCGACTCCTTCCTCTTCAGCAAGGCACTCCAGGGCATCAAAGTACAGCCACTGCATTATGGGCATAAATTTTCCAGTGCATGCCTGAAAGAACGAGCAAGTAAAAAAATGTAAAGAAGCTTTTACGAAAGATTGATTAGGTTTGAACAAGTTAGTGCAGTACATGTCCAAACATGTCTAATCAGAGATAACCGTACCACCACTCCACAATCACACTTACCCATTTCATTAACTTTTAAAGCAATATACCAAAAAGGACTAAGAAATGTGATTTAAAATCCACCTCAATTTGCACACAGTGTATGTCACTGACCTTCATCACTTCCTGTGCAGCCAGACCTCCAATAAAGGCATCGACAGGGGCCAGGTCACCAGCAGCAACAAATGACAGCTTTTTGATAAGAGCTTCATCCAACTGCTCGACTTTAGCTGACCCCGTCTGGGCAGAGTTCACCTCTTTGGCTAATGTCAATAGCTCATCACCATCAGCCTGGAATACACACAGCTCAGCATGTTACAAAATGCCAAAGAAAACTCACTGACTTCATTAATGTAGTGTACATTTTGCCATGCTACACAACTATCTTCAATGTTTTCGGGCATTTTAGGCCTTTATTTATATAGGACAGCTGAAGACATGAAAGGGGAGAGAAGGGGAATGACATGCAGCAAAGGGCCGCAGGGCGGAGTCAAACCCGCGGCCGCTGTGTCGAGGAGTAAACCTCCATATATGGGCACCCGCTCCACCAGGTGAGCCACCCAGGCGCCCGCTGCACGACTATTTATGGGTAATCCTCCAGTGATTTTTTTTTAGTTTTTGCATGTAATGATAGAGGCTAAAATAAATTATTACAACTTTCAGAACAATACAACTCGTCTCATTTGACTTAAATGTAATTATCAAAAATGGTGCAAGTAGTTGGGTTTTATCCATAATCATTAAATTGAAAACTTCAAGCCACCCTGGTATTTATTTTTTTTTTTTTATATATAATAATGAGTAAGATTTACCTGGTTCCAAGGTGCAGGAAGGTGGTTGTGTTTCTTCTGGAAGGCGTGGATAGCCTGGAAGCCCACGTGCAGCTGTCCTGGACGCTCGAACTTGGCAAAGTCTGTCAGTATGAACTCTGGCTCAGTCATGGAGGAAGAGATGGATTTCTGCACAGAAAGACAAACAAGATAGTGAGGTTGAACTCGTTAACATGAGATTTACAGTGATAGTAATTGAAAAAAAAAAAAAAGAACATAAACTCCAAGTAATAGTCACACACCAAAAAAGGTCTATAACGGGAAGACATTTTTTCCCTATAAATGTACTGCTATGCCACGGTGAAATAACTGAAAAATGGCAGACACTTACAAAAGAAATCTTCTTGGGCATCTTGACCTGGGAAACAATTCCTCCTCTTACGTAATCTGTAAAGCCTGATGTCTCACAGATGCTGAAGGTGTAGGGACCTGGACAAAGAATGAGTTATGTCAATTTTTAACCATTATAACCAAACTAACCAAAACTTGGCTTTTTCCTCAAATACAAACAGGTCTTACCCAGAACTTTAATTTCCACTGGCTGGCAGCCATTGAGCTCTGTCATACCCTGAACCTCTGTGAAGGTGACATAGTCTCCACTCTCAAAGCCATGACGAGCCTCATCCAGACATGTCACAACCCCTGGATTGTCCTGGAGAAACCAAGAGTGAACAACATTGTGTCAAAAATAAAAATTGTTGTCTTGAAGCTTGTCCTTATTCCTAATAGCAGCAAGTGGTTGGAAAAGCATTCTTGGCCAGATGTTAGGACTAACCTTGGTGATCATGGAAATCATGGCACTCAGCGGCTGCTCTCCATTGGTGTCGTACACTGTCATCTCCTCACCAAAGTCACAGAAAAGTTGGCTACAATACACAACATGTGAACATAAGCATTAGAGATTGACAGACTGGTTTACACTTGTGAAAACGGTAAATGAACAAGGGTCAGCATCTTACCCAAACAGACCACGTGTGTCTGCCACGATTAGCTTGATTCCTTTGCTGTGGCAGAACTCTCCCACTTGCAGCTGCTCTTCCAAAGTGGAGTTAGTCAGCACTACCACCTAGGTTGCAAAAAGAGACATTTAAAACACCAACTTTTCTTTTCTTTACTTTCTGACTGCTGAAATGAGTGGGGTACTAGCTTCCCAAGTTATACCTGGAACTTGGTCATGTAGTCTTCGGTGAGTGCTTCGGTGTAGGCATTCACAGGAACGTAGCTGTTGAGTTCAGCCAGACGGTGCTGACTCACCTCTGCTCGGTTCTTCCCTAGGTCCTCCTCCCGAAGGTAAAACTGATCACACAATAACATACATAGAATGTAAGGAAATATTGATACTAAGTCAATCAAGCAATAAGTCCCTATTAAACTTTCTGCAGCTAGGGGTCTCTCAACCAAAACAATGGATGGTAAACACAGACGTTTGATGACGTTGGAAGTTGTGTGGAATTATGGGAGTTTTTATTGCTAAACACTATCGTTGATTAAAATGCATCTGTTCACGGACGAGTTTACTCATTCAAGTTTATTCATGTTACGTTTATTCATGTCATGCTAATAAAATAGCTGCAGTTTCCAACATAATTACGTTTTTCTTGATTCAATCTGTATTGGTAGCTAGCTGACCAGTTAGCTAGTGAGCCAGCAAGCTAACATTAGTGGCTAACGTTAGTAAATTTTACCACACTATCACAGTATATTTCACATGCCAATGTCACCTTTTGGATTTTACCAGGCGGACGGGGTTTGTTGTAACGCTAGCTAGCTACTTAACGAGGCTGAGAGACAGGTGTGGGTGGGGAATGCAGGGGGACTCTCCGCGATAGCGAGCATGTTCGATTGCTGTTGTCAGCAGCATAAGAACATGTTCCAGCTGCCATATCTCCCCCTTCACTTTTCTGTTATCTTAACTATTCGTTTTGGTGCTTAACCCACCTGTTGTCAGGTTAATTGAGCTAGCTAACTGTAAAGACAGACGGGAGAAATTCGGCAGGGAGGAGATTTACGTTACAAACACCGGTAGCTAGCTAACATTATGGATGGCTGATGTTGTGACTAGGATGCCTGGGTCTGCTGTTCTCCGTTTCCCGACGCTTCATTAAACTGCAGTTAGCGCCCGGCACCGGCTGGGGCTAACGGTAACTAGCTATAGCTACATGTCCCGGCTGTATTGTCAACTATCATCCCGAATGAAGTCTCTTTGTGCCGTGGGAGTGAGGCGGGCAGAGCGGAGTGTGCTAGCTGGCTTAGATTAATCGTCTATCTATACAGCTAACGTTACTAGTGAATTTATTCGTGAGTTAGCACAGTGCTGCTTTTATCCATGGTCAAAACAGTCATACTACTAATAACTTTATGAGTGTGATAAACGATGTTGTAACCCTTAATGTTATCCACCAAACATTAGCTAGCATTAACGTTAGCTACTTGTCAAACAGCACATACATTGTAGTAACATTAAGCTGGATTAATATTGATATGTATCAATAAATAAGGTTTCTGCTGTATTACTGTGTTGCAAAGTGGCATGTAATTAATCACAAAATGATGCATTTTGGCAGAAAAAGCAGTGTTGCCAGTATTTTTCTGTGATATTGTATGATTTACAATTACTCCCGAACGTAGCATCTGGGTGCTCGTGTTATGACGGAAGTTACGAGTAATTAAGATGGTGAAAGGTTATGTGACGCCACTGATGGGCGACTAAATGAAACGTGACGTGTCTGTAAATAAAATAACAGATTTCTCTGGGTTTGCCATTTGATGGAAACATTTGGGATAGTGTAACTACACACCAAAAAATATATATAACATAGGTATGGTCGTTTTTAGATATTTTAATGCAGAAAAGTTACATATTGTACCTTTAAGGCAACAAGGAAAATAGAGGCCATGTCCACACTAAGACGCATACATTGTGAAAACGACTAATACTAAAAAGGTTATCAGGGCATTTTGCAAGGATTTTACAGCCACACTTTAATACCAAAAACACACAAAGAAAAACCTTAATCTTATCTATCTGCTCTTTCAGTCGGCTGCCAAATTGGGGCACTCACAGATTTAATTTAGTAAGAATGAGACAGACACAATTTAGTCACTCCACTTGCTCTCAGCAGTTTAACAGGGGTTAAAGCAAGAAACCATTTGGGATCCTGAAAAGCTGCCCTGGAAGAAAATGTGTACAATGTATTGAATAAAGTATTATATAAATGTAAAACTACTGTCTGAATTCAGGCATGGTGCCTGAGAACTTTAAGCCCTGAGTTTACACCTCTGCTCAGTAGCCTCTTATCTATACGATGATTCAAACATGTCCGTGAAAGAATATGTCAATGTTTATTTTTCACATCTATTTTCAGATGAAACAATGATGAAAAAAGCATTGACTTAGTGTGAAAGAAAGACCAAATCAGAGAGAAAGAGATGGGTTTTCAAAATGTTGCCAAAGTGTAGACATGGCCTGATATTCAGTGGTTGATTAAAGGCCACTTCCTATAAAAGATGGATGACATGTCAAATAAGTGACAGAAATATGCATAGGCTATTCCATTCAGCTTGAATGAGAAGGGAAACTGGGGCAAATGCCAGTGGCTGAAATAGAAATGATGAGAGCACAAGGTTAAACTCAGACTGGGATACAGCTTATATATGCAATCATACAATTATGCAAGGTGACCAAAAAAAGAGGTCTCTGCTGAGCCTCCAAACTGAAAACCTAAGCAGTCTATTCACACACGTATTTGCATGGCCTTAAATAGACACATCAGAATTCAGGGTCACAGGCTGAAAGACCTAAACAAATCTATCCACTGTAATGTCCTAAAACAGGATTTAGCTCTAGTATGATTATGTCCCAGGGAGAGGCCACCCACAGACAGATCTGGGTCAGCCCATGGATAGCAAGGGTGGGGGTGGCTACAGAACTCTTTTTGGATGGCAGCAATACTACACAACGTGTGACTCATAACGGATAGAGCCACACTGCACTTTGGAATCAGGCTCGAAAATTATGGCACACCAAATGCAAAACGGCTGAGTGAACCAAGGTCTGTCTAACTGAATAGAAAAAAAAGAAAAGAAATAAATTGCTGTACTAACGCAAAATGTGAATATACGTGCAAGCTTTCACACACCTGAGAGGAGAGGTCTCTCCATTCTGCAACTCCTTGGTCGTGCACAGTGACACTTCTAACTCCTCCCAGGATGATGTTCTTGGCAATCTCAACTCCAAGACCTCTCATACCAGAGATTAGGACATTGGAGTTCTGCATGCGCTTCATTGCTTCATGGCCCAACACGTAACTACAGAAGGAGAGGAAGTATCATCAGCACAACTAGCCCAAAAATAAATAAATACTTAAAGTTTGTCAGTTTTCCTTCATTAAGACACACATTCACAGAGATAAGACTTACAGTTGTCTGGAGTACAGGCCTTCATCAATCTCAGCATCATTGCCATTCTTAGCCATGCCCTGGGGAAACACAAAGGAAGGGTTGCAATAAATGTATGCAACAAGTTTTACCAGAGGTATATAGTGTATGCGTTAGTGCTTACGTTGGCAGGTGTGTGGGACAGATCAGTTCTGACAGAGTTAGAGGAGGAGCAGTGGGATCCCGTCTTCGTCTCTGTTCCTGACAAGCGACGCTTCTTGGACAGCGGCGAGCTGGACATCTGTGCATAAACATACACTGTTAAAGGCCGTCACATGAGGCACAACAAGCTGCCCCATGTCGAGAAAATCTTTCAGTTTAGTCTAATTTTTTAAGTTTATATCAATTAATTTATAATTGTTCATTTGTTTTTATATATATATATATATATATATATATATATATATATATATATATATATATATATATATATATATATATATCTCGTTTGACAGCTTCAACGTTTAAATAACTAAATAACTCAAGCAGACAGAGGCAACCCAGTGTGCAAGTTTAACAATGGCTTCAAAATAATATTCAAATAAGTGAAAAATATATATAAATCAATACTACAGTTCCATTATTATGTGTATCCAAGATAAATGCTACCCAAACCCCTTCATGTTGAAGAGAGGATTTCTAGTCTAGGGAGCAGCTGGGCTGGCTGCAGGCCAAACACAAATCTGCTAGAAAACGAACTAAGCCTGGGAAGAGACATGAATAGCAGCATTATCAGTTCTTTTCATGGTCAGGGACAGGACTGGCTTGTTTATGTACTTCTTTTGTTCATTATACCAGTATTTAAAAACCGCCAACATCGTTTCAACAAAACAAAAAAGAGCTGAATCATTAAAACTTCACTGCGGTAAAGTGAGCAACACCTCACGGTGGCGTGCAGGTGTGGACACAAGGACCATACAATGGCGTTGGAACTACCCTTTGTATGAAGATATAAAAAGGGCGTTAGCCAAAATAATCAAACATCCAAGAACATTGTGTTGAATGGAATAATTCGGTCAACCCAGTCACTTCGGGAAGTGAAAAAAGGCCGCAGTCTCTCGAACACATTCCCACCGCACGGCGAACATGATCAGCCACAATTTCCGCATCCAATGCAGCTTAACTTACCTGAGTCCTAAAAGTGAAACTTATAAGTTGATAAACCTTCCTACAACTTCAAATGATAAGGGGGTTGGGCCAAGTAACAACGTTACAACCAGCTAAATAAAATGTAACCTTTACATTTTACTCGCAGTCGGTCGCAGTTCGTCAAAAACGAAAATAAAAGGCATCCGGAGTGACATAGCAAAGCACAAATATCAGTTAACAACACCAAGAAGAAACCGATTAAGTAGGTGTGTGCTACTAATCAGTTAAGTGATTTGGCAAAGTGGACAAAGACGGAACATTAATAACTTAAGAGGCAAGAAAACACCAGCGTGCCAGCCTATCCATTAGCAGCTCGGCCTAGGCCTACATTTCCCCCAGTGCGGAACACAACTTTACAAGCTAGCAGCTGCGGCTATATGCAACCTACTCGCAAAAGACAGCAACGGGTTGATTTTGACAGCTAGCTACCATAGCTCATCCATTGATATGGATTAATATTTCAACACCCCAACAAAAAACATCATCCAACTTTAACGCTCAATGTAAGCAATGTTTGAGAATGATAGGCTAGCCATTACAGTCGTGCTCCATTGATTTCTCTTTTCTTACCAATAATCCTTCTCGGTCCCTTCCCAATGCAAACCCGCTCCTCTCCCGCAGTATATAGCTAGATGTCAGTTAATAACAATGGATGTAAATTCGACGATTTGTACAAAGAAAAGAAACGCGATGCGGGCTAAGGATGGTCTGCGCTATATTGTCGAGTCACTATGTCGTTGTGCTGAGAGTCTCTTCTATGTAATTGCGTTGCTGGCTTTGCGACTGCAGACGGGAACAAAACCAAAATGGCAGATGGGGAGAAAGGGGCGGAGGAGCTGTGACGCATGGGCTAAAATATTCAACAGGAAAGGGTGGCTGTGAGCACGCTGCTCAGCCAAGCGCTCAGCTCATTGGCTGCTAAACATGAGCCAACTTCATCCCGCCCCTGCAACCAGAAGAGGCATGCCATATTACTGTACAATGAACTGCATGACCACCAGCAATCCATGCAAGACATCTTCAATATCTTCTAAAAGCGCGCAGAGCATGTCTGACAAGTGCATGAAAGCATAGATCCAAGCACGGACTAATTTATATTTTCCAGTAAAGACCCGTCTATCGGTGCTGAATGAAATCCAACAACAGCATCTTTGTCTCAGTGACAGGTTAGCGTAAAAGTCGTGTTGTTGTGGAAACTAGACTGCATACACAAAACGTACAATTACAAAGTGCATCGCCAAAGTAAATAACATCTTACAGTTTAACCAAATTGGATATAACCTCACTACAACGCCAATTGGTGTAACGTTATTGTGGTTTGAAGATATTATTCCTTTCCTATGTTCAGCAAAACACTTGTCAAATCTGATGGTGCTACAATGATAACTGAGACAGGTAACATTAGGTAGGCTACTTGCTAGCTATGGTGATGCTGAGCGTCTGGGCCCTCAGTCATATTGAGGTTAGGGGTGAGCATTCTTTGCAGAGGAGGAGTATTGGGGGAGGGGGTGCCTGGCAAATGACAAAGGCCCAGGAAAAGAGTGGGCCGCATATTCTCGGGTACACATGTCGAGGGGATCCCCATTATCATCTTTTTGCTAAGAATTGATAAAAAAAAAAAACTTACTGTTTTCCACTCTTCTGAGCTGAAACGTATGAATATCATTTATGTCACGTTAACAGACTTCCTAACTTGGCAAGCTAAGAGGAGACACTAGTCAATATTACGCTACGTTCACGTTACTATAGTAACATCGATTGTCGTCCTATATTAACGTTAACCAAAATACTTACATTGAGATTAAATATTACCAGTAGTTTCTAGCAAACGTTGCGTGATGCAAGTTAGCTAGTGTCTACCTCTGAACATTGCGTCCATCTAATGTTTGTAGCAAACCAACGTTAGCTTCCCAGCTACCGTTAACGTTAATCATCGCAGACCATTAATTAGCAGCATTCTCGCGCACATCAAACGTGCAAATTCCAATTAAGAGATAGCTAAAGGTTACGTACCAGTGGCTTCTTAGCTATGGTTAGCCGAGGCGCACAGCTGAAATGGTTCAGCTAGCCGACAGCAACTAACGTTAACGACTACCAATAACGCAGATCAAACGACTGCGTAGTTGTTAGCTTGTGTGTAGCTAGCTTTTAAGCTATCTAGCCATCCAACGACTTTTTCCTACTTGTCCCGATATGTTAGCTAACTAGCTAACGTTAGCCAACTAGCTGGGGCTAACACTACCAAGACGAGAGCTTAGCTACACAAGTGTGCAGAACTTACCACATCCGATATTACTCGGCCTGATCTGTAGTATTAAAATCGGCTTGTATTTAAGCAAGAAACCTAACAAACAATGTGATAATTCAACACTGCCGCTGATTGCAAACTGAAAAGTGTCAGGGTGGCGGGCTCTGTGTGAGTTTTTCCGCTGGACGGCTGCCCCGGCTGTTCCAGAACCGTTTCCCCTCACTCTATTTCAGTTGAAAGCAAAGCAAAGCAGCAACATGTGCACGTTACAGGCACAACCATTATTCCCGTCCAGGGGTATCATTAAAAAGTAAATCTAATTGATTTATCACAAGTACATTTTATTGTTCTTCTTTAATGTTCAACCACACTATATAGAAGGTAAAGTGTATTAAATTCTACACTGCTACATAGTTTAATCGTATGTATTAACCGTTAACGAATATGTTCTTCCCCCCCCGTGCCTTTACGGGCATAGACTAATCCGAAGTTCACGCTGGGCCAGATGGGACTTGTAGGCATGGCGGTTAATGGTTCTTTCAGCACTAGACATAAAAAAGCATAGTTGTAATTCTATACATGATATATGACCATATGTGTTCTATATATTGCAACAGTTTTTAAAGTGTTATCATTTTAGGTCCAACTAGCCTACTTTTAACCAATAAAACAACTCGAGATCTTGCTTCTTTTTTTTCTTCTTCTTTTTTTATTGAAAGACTTGCAAACAGAGCACAATTTACATAGGGGCAGAAAATAGTGGATGTCTAGACTTGTTCAGGAGAAAAGCACATAACCTGGTATTACATAGATCCAAAAGCAGAGTGAACTTCAGAAAGACTTTTTTACATGATAAAAAGGAGCCAATATAGACAGTACTGTCCAATAAACAGTACCAAATGAATGTGTCGACAAAACTGGAGAAAAATGAAAACATACCTTTTAGGCAAAAGTTCTGGAGAACTTTGAAAAAAAGAAGAGGAAATGTGTCTGTCTGTGTGTGTGTGTGTGTGTGTGTGTGTGTGTGTGTGTGTGTGTGTGTGTGTGTGTGTGTGTGTGTGTGTGTGTGTGTGTGTTATTGCAAAGCCTTTATGCAACATTTTGCATCTCCAGCTCTCCAACAGGTGTGGAGCAACTCACAAGACTTTGAGTGACAGTTCAAGTTTAAATACACTATATAATAAAACAAATCTCAATCTCCAGCAGCAAATGGAAATACTTGATCAGTTCAGTTTCACAAACGTCTGTACAACTGTGTGACTGCAAGTTCATAATTTTGCAGCCTTACTGTAGAATGAATAGCTACATAAATAAAAAGGAACAAAAATTAATGATTCAGTCATGTCAGTTTGGATATGAGGAAGTGTACAACATGGGAGTAACCCAGTTCTTTGTTTGTATTTACAGTTCATAGGGAATAATGCAAAATCATAACACTTCCTGTTAACTCTCACTATTAGCTGAGAATTTTCATCAAGCTTTTCTGACTTGTGTAGATTTATAATTTGCAAACTGCGCTGAGTGCTTGGATTCCAGTATGAGGAGGTTGTATGGTGAGCAGTCATGCGCATAATCTGGATTTGAGATGCAAACAAACCTTTGAAATCTTTCTCTTTGCAGCTTACAGAGAGATCCAGTACACTGCTCCCCCTACACTCTAGTCGTAAGAGTATTTGAATGCCATAAGGAGTTTTCTCTCAAACCAGTATGAACACAGAGTCTAACCAAACAACATTACATGATTCATTTTCTTATAGGGAGTAAATGGATGATACTTCTGGGTCTTTAAACCTTCAAATTTATACTATAAATTCAATGTTACAGGTGTTGTTGCATCATGGACATCTGCTTCATAACCCCCTGCCCATCCCAGCTCTGGGGGACTGGCTGGTACGAGCAGCATCCCTCTGTCCATCCATGTCTTCCTGCTCTCCTGCAGCCTGGGGTGAGGATTGTGTGGGTGGGGATGGTGGGGGATAGGAGGGAGGAGGGATAGTAAGGCGAGGGAGAGATGGCAGCACAGGCCTGGGAGAAGTTGGAAGAGGCGGAGGAGTGGCCGAGGTTGCAGTCGTGGAGTGTTGTGAGGAGTGTGCACGGGAGGTGGCTGGGGAGGCGTGTGTGCTCCTGGCACGTGGTGGTTCAGCGGGGCAGTCACTGATTTGCTCTAGCAGAGAGGGCATGTCTCCCTCAATCTTCTCCAGCACGGCGGCCATTTGCTTTTCTATCTGCTCGATCACACTGTCCATTTGCCAGTCGCTTGTAGTGCTACTCCCACCTCCTCCATGTGGTAGCCCAGTCCCGTACATCCCTACCCCTGCTCCACTCGTATACAGGGAACTGTATGGACTTCCATAGCTTCCTGCCATCCCCATCCCTACAGTCCCAACATCTGGACTGTATGGTGTGGCGTGACGGCCCAAACTAGCAGAGCTGCCTACTGCATAACAACCCTGTCCTGTCACAGGACCTGGCCTCGCTATGCTAAACTCAGCGCTGTATCTGTCTGTTATCCTGGCATCCCCTTCCCTTCTACCCACGGGGCTAGCATCACCCCTTAATCTAACTCCTAGTCCTACATCTGCCCCAGCTCCAGGCACCATTGCTGGAGTGACTGCCACTGACCTCTCTGCCACTGCATCAGGTACTTGTGTCTGACACCAGCTTCCGTCAGTTTCATCCTTTTGCTCCCTCTGTGCGGCTGGCCTCTTCTCTGGTGAGGCTGTTCCAGCAACAGAGGCTGTGTGTAGAGGGCCATGGAGCGTTGCAGCCATCTTACGTTTGCTGCTGGGATCAGGGGAGGTGGATGTGTGTTTTTTGTCAAGGTTAGTGCCTAAAGAACCGTCCGACAAGTTGAAGGGGTCAGGGGTCATCACGGGAGTCGGTTTGGATTCTGGAACAACTTTATTTTGACCCAAACTGGCAGCTATTTTCCTGGTTCCATCACCTGTTGCTTTCTTTGCACCAACCTTATCAGGCTCCTCCTGTGTGAGTTTCGGGGCTGCATTTGATTGGCTTTTCTGACAGAGAGGCTCCTGAATATCTGATGGGGACGTTCCTACTGATGGGCCTATGCTCATCTTTACCTCATCCTGTTTTTCTCCGACCTTACTCCTCCCCTCATCATGGTCCATACCTACCGGTGTATTTTCAACAGAAACTTCTAAAGACACACTACTTGACGTCAACCCTCCATCACTCGTCCCTTTGTCTCCCTCATCACTTGTTCCCTGTGACACACCCCCTTTACTGTCTCCTGCCTCCTCACTGCCCTGAGCCTCGGCTGAACTTTCAGTCAGTGTCTCTGAATTTTTCAATCGTTGCATGAAGGTGGTGACACGGATCGCTTTCTGAAAAACAGACAGAGGCAAAGAAAAAAGGAGAGAAGGATAGCCTTGTGAAGAAAATTAGATTTACAGTATGTTGCTTTTTTCATTAACACCCATATTGGTTTGTTTTCCTGAAAGAAAAGAGCAAAACTTTGATACTATAGTTGGTTATTGCAAGGCATAAAAAAGAAGCTTCGAGGACAAGCATTTGACAAAAAGCCTGTCACGGCACCATGATTTAGCATCATTATACTAAGAGCTGAGATGTGATTAGTGTGAAGGGACAGTGCAGTAAGACTGGTGTCAGTTGTTTACTTCCAGGAGGCTATGACATATTATACCCTGGTTTAAATCAATCTCAAGACTCACTCTCTCCAAGCCACTCCTTGAAAGCTTGTTGTCGGAAAAAGGTTAGCGGACAGATAAGTGTAAATCTCCTTCTACTACACTCTTACACCCATCTGACTCCTTTCAAACTACAAACACTTAAGGAGTAAGGGAAAATGTGTGAGCTTAGCAGTTGTTTCTAAACCAGGGAATTGATTCTCTGGAAGTGAAAAGCCATTTGGACACAGAAATGTCACTGAATGCAAGATGGCTCAAATGAGTAGCTTCTGTACAGCTTTAAGTATGACTTGAATGTAACACTGAGGTACAGTATGGGGCAATGACCCAGGATTCATGTAAGAGGAATGACAGAGGGCCTTATAGTTCAAATCACTGCAGTTCAACAGTCCACAGTGGCCTATATCCCTTATATCCTTTCCATTTCTTCCTCTCCTTATCTACACAAAACTACACAAGCAATGAGCAAACCATCTTCCCTGTTGCTGATCATTATCTTGTTTTTACCAATATGGTTTCATAGACTAGTGCAGATGAGGAATAAGAAAGGAGCAGAGTGGGCCACTTTGAACATCTGGGTCTTAATCCAATAAAGAAAAGTGGGGCAGAGTGGATGGATCTCTTCTGGGACAGGACAGGAGTGACAGTGGGCAGGAACAGAGCTTATGATGAGAGTTTCACCAGCCCAGACATGGTCAATACATCTCAAGGCTGACTGAGGTTTAAGTGTTTGCTGATTGGTTGATTATTATAGACACGTTTACCAATAGAAGCCTCTTTTTAAATCAAGAGGATGTTCAGCCATTAGAAAGAGAGATGTTTTGTTATTGAATCATGCCAGACTGAAGGTGAGTTTCTGCCCATGCTCTGTCCTTCCACTCTCCCTCATAATGAACTACAATACCTTCAACTCCTGGGAATCACATGGGAAAAGAGAGAAGAGGGTTATGACTGTTACTTATGCCGTTAGGTCAGCACTGTCATCTTGACTTCCTCCTTCTTGGTCTTCAGCATTTAAACCCCCAGGAACTTCCTTATGACCACCATGTAATTTGCAAATGTAAAACATACCTCGGTAGAGTTGTATGCTGAGCTAAAAGCACCTCATGTGCAATCATCATTAGAAATAGATCATCATAATCATTGGTGTCATTTTCTCTGAAGGCATCTTTATTATTGGCCCTAACTCTCATCTTCTCCTCTTTTTTCTCTGCTGCTTATGGCTATGTTATCCCCAACTTCATGAACTGCTACAGAAAGAGAGTGAGTGAATTCATACCCGCCATTTGGCCTTTGCAAAGTTCTTCTCAAACTGGGCACACACACCATCCTTAAGGTTCTTCTCCGATGCACCATTCCCCGCAATCCTGTCACAGGTGACAGACAGCATACAAGTGAGTACAAATCCTGTGGACGTGTGCCAAAAATGTTTGTGCTCTTGTGGTTATGTGCACACAATTACCATTCATGCCAAAGTGCATCCTGTGCGGTGATTCTCAGCATCTGGTCTACCTCCATGAGTCGACAGACAAGCTCCTTAGCTGAGAGAGAAACAATGAAGACAAAAGATTGCATTATCTGTTATCTATCTTTTAAAACAGAGAATGTAAATTTTGATAAATCATGGAGGATGATTAAATGTTTGGTTGTTAAAAGTGACAAATAAGATTGAGCTATGTCACATTAAATATCTTACTTTAAATAGCTCCTTTAAATTTAGGCTACTGCTGGACAAGTAGACTTATTTCTGACTACCAACACGTCCAATGCTTTATGCCAAAAAAACTGTGTATTTATTGCCATCATGTGGTGGAGCTATGTACCTGCAGGTGAAATGTCATCCCAGTATGGAGAATCAAACTCAAAGTCACCAGCAACAATGCGACAGAAGATGATGCGATTATGTAGATCTGTGTTCTCCTCCTCTGTCTCATCATAAAAAGGAGGGTTACCTGATAAGCTGCAAAAGGGGAACATGCATAAAGAGACCGAGCAAGGGAAGGTAATTCGAAACCTTGCAAATAACTTCTGGAAATATCCTTCAAAAACAACAAAGAAATTATTCAGCTGGAATTTTTATATGCAGCTCAGTTTGTATTGCACTGCTTGTTGAATTATAGCTTTGGTAATTACTTATGGAAACTCACAGTATGAACATAATGACACCCACAGCCCAGCAGTCCACAGGACGACCATATCGGTGACGAGCCACCACTTCAGGAGCTGAGAGACAGCAAAGAGAAGAGTAGGCATAGAAAGAGAGAGAAGAAGAGAGATTTGAGTGGCCGGGTTTTCATTTATAAACCATTGCACGGCATTCATAATTCCACCCTGCACAGACAAGAGCTCACTTTTTCGCATTCCTTATTTATTTGTCTAATTACTCATCTCAGCATTATGAATAATGACCTTTTACTGGAGAGAACCAGGCCAAAGCACAGTTCTGCACTCCAACTTACCCTCACATACACCTCAGAGGGGAGCGAGACACACAGGAGATGAGAGGATATGAAAAGAGAGGAGGAGTGGGAGGAGGGCGAGAGTTAGGTGCTCTCAATTCTGTGTACATGTTTTACTGGGTTTCATGACTGTTTTTCACTATAACGGTTCATCTCTGACAGATTTTGATCTTACAGTAAAAGGCACTAGTAAGAAAAGACATCAAAAAGGTAAAATATGCCCACAGGCCTATATTCACAAACAGGATGTAAAGCTAATGGAAGTGCATATGAGTGTATGAGAGACAGAGAAACATAGAGAAGTAAAGTTATATATACAAACAGAAGCATATGGTGTTAAATAGAGGGTATCCTACCTAGGTACTCTGGTGTTCCACAAGGCTCTGTGATGGGTCCGTTCTCAAACCGGGACAAGTAGAAGTCTCGCAGAACTACTTTGTTGTGGTTGTTTTCATTGTAGTACATCAAGTTTTCCAGCTAAACAAAATGAGGGACATACAGTATTTAAGTATTCTTATACACATACACAGAGCCTGAGCCCCTCCACACTATTGAATTGGTTCATTGCTACAAATATATGGACATTGATAATAAATAATACCACTGTAACCTGTCTCAGCATTGTGATGATGGTGAAGCTGTTTAGACCGTTGAGGACTGGTTGGGATGATGATGGCTGGATGTACACCAGGTTGGATGTTGTGCAGTTAGTAGACATTGTATTAGGAGAGCATGTGTAGGGATTTGAGCATATGTTTTAACATATTTTATTATGTTCAATGGAATTTTTAAATAATATTTTATGCTGAAATCTGTCTGTGTTCTGTGTTCAATTTCTTGGGTATACAGGACATATGAGTCAAGACCATATAGCAGTATATACAAAGAAATTCGGGCTTCTACCAGTAGGGGGAGTCTGAAGCCCAACATCCGAATGGGTTGATAATGGGGCCTCAAGATATGAATCTGTCTATGTTCGCGTGCATCACTAGAGATTGCATTAAGCCATAAAGTCCGTGTTTACTCCCTTGCTAATAAGGTTCAAATGTTGAGTCACTAAATGAGATGGCAGTGCAATGTATTTATGTGTCTCCAAAGAGATTCTGCTAACTATACTGAAAATTATTTTCTGGGATGTAATAGTGAAGAGAAAGCCACCCAATAAAACAATCTGTTTGTTATATTTCTTCCTGCATTTTTAGAGGCATGCCATCAGTCATTTTATTGCAATGACACTCTCCACACTCAGACACATGCCATAATGTAGGGAAAGGGAGAAAAGAGCTTGTACCTTTAGGTTCCTGTGAACTATGTTGAGGGAGTGTAAGTACGCCACAGCCTCAAGGACCTGTCTGATGACATTGGATGCGTCTCTCTCTGTGTAATTCCCTTGGTCCAGAATCCAGTCAAATACATCTCCTCCTGTGGCACTGTATCCAGTCAAACACACACACACACACACACACACACACACACACACACACACACACACACACACACACACACACACACACACACACACACACACACACACACAAACATAAGCACACACATTTGCAAATATACTAATAAAAATGAATGCAAGTTGGTGCAACTGTTATCCACATGCAACAAAATAATTCACTTTAAGCTTTCAGTAACACAGTTATCAAACGCCCTGTGCTCCTGTTTTTTTTGTTCATTAGTAACGCAATCTGCTTCTACTGGCCTAAGGCTAGCAATGCTGAGCAAATACAAATTAGAGTATTGGTCATTACTCTAAAAGACTTGGTTACCTTGGGAGAGTGTATAAATGATGGGTGTGACGATCACGTATCGCCCTCAGCATGGAGGACTATTGGCTGGGCAAACATGTGAACTATGAACAGACACCAACTCATAAACAGACTGATGCACACACAGATGACTGCAATCACTTTGAGTGTCTCTCTTTATCTCAGTAACAGAAGGGAAATAATTTGCCCACTCGGCTCCAATCAATATTATTGCTTTCAAATAAAGTTTCAAATGTTAAAAAAAATGCACTAGTCACAAGTGATGTGGATTGGGCCCGCTCCGACGTATCGATCTCAAGCTCTCTGTAGAGACCCTATTATGACCAAGCAGTGCTTCAGGAGCACTGAGTAATGTTGAGTGTTACTAAGAGCAAATATCTCATACAATCTAACACCTTCCTCTGTTGCTGAGGGGAGCAACAGAGCACACAGTAATAAAGGGTAGACTCAACCCCTACCCTCTAGCTGATGGAGTGTGTACTAAGTGTGTGTGTGTTAAGGTACATGAGGGCACATACATAATTAAGACACACACACTTTACACATTGCTTACACAAGAAAGATAAATAGTGAAATAGTAAAAGAAACACTCACAGTTCCTGGATGATGAGGTATTCTTTCCGGGTCTCGAATGTGTCTATCAGCTGAAGGATGTTTGGATGGTTGATCCTGGAACAGCAAAAATGAGTCACAGACTGTAACCTTTCAACAGTGAAGGGTCACACATGCAACTGAAGGGTGCTAACTATTCTTTGGCTTTTAAATAACCTTATATACAAGATTGCGGGACGTAAATCTCTTTAGCTTGGTAGATACTTCAAATACAGCTTACATTATTAACCAGGGTTATTGCAGGGATTGTGTAACTGAAAATATGAACAGAAATTACAAATAACTCTCGATAATTCTCCCTCTCTCTCTCTCTCTCTCTCTGCCTCTCTCCATCCCCCAAACATACATCCATCTGTGCACAGACCGACTGCTTACAATTTCAGGATCATGATTTCGTTCTTGGCAGCCTTGCGGACTTTCCTGCCGTCTTTCTTGAGGAATTTCTTGCAGACAAACACCTTGTCTGTCTGTCTGTCCTTAGCCAAGCACAGCTCACAGAACTCCTTCCTACGCAAGAAAAAAAAATAGAAAGACAGACAGACAGACAGAAGACAAGGCAGAGAAGATAAATATAATGTTAGAGCACAAAATATGTGAAGATGCTTTTGGAAAAAAAATATGGATGTTGTTGATCACATCTGAGAATATTGTCCAAGCACACAGCATAATAGGGAGACAAAGTACACTGTTTTTGGTGAAATACAGTCAAAGAATTTAATTGGGTCTAGAGTCACTGAGTAGAATCAAAGGGTCATAAATAACAAATCCGAAATGGGTCTATGGCTATCACGAGCTATCATCGTCTGGTTTTGAGTCTTTAGGGCTTACAGTGCTTAAGGCAAATGGATTTTGATAAGCTGTGTGATGCAAAATTAAACTATATATTTCACATTAAATCTTTCATGGCCAGTACTGTCAAGGAAAATTCAATGGCGCGCTTTTCTTTCTTTCTTTGTGTATGTAGACTATTTGTTAATAGTTATAAACATTCAAATATTTAAAAGTCCCCTTCCAGACATGTTTTAAAGTATGTGAAAATACTCTTCTATTTTTTTAAACATGCTTTTCCCACATAAAAAAACACTCTGAAAATGGGCTGGAAGCACATCTACTCATCACCCTCAATGAGAAATTCTCATGCCAGGTTCAGACAGGAGGCGGAAGAACAACAAACCACTCACAAAACGCTGCTTGCTTCCTTTTGGCCAGAGCTCCGTGGCCAACTTGACGCGCGTGTGTGTGTTTGTGTGTGTGTGTGTGTGTGTGTGTGTGTGTTTGTGTGTGTGTGTGTTATATAAAAGATGAGCAGAAATCTCTGAGGCCAGATGCTGATGTTGCCATATGGCCTTACACTGATTGGTATGAGTGTATGTGTGTTTATGTGTGTGTGTGTGTGTGTGTGTGTGTGCGCGCCTTCAATGTGTCAAGGATGTGTTCATGAGAAGAAAACTTTTAGTATGCGGCCAGTCAAGCAGCAGTGAGTTTCACATCTCTTTGAAAATATGTCCAAAATATATTTTTTGTTTTTTTCAGGCATGACACAGAATATTTAAACAGAATAAATGATATACCTCCAACAGTGTGTTTCATGAACTGTCATGATCACAAATATACAGACATTTGTTTGGCTAAAAAGTGAAAAATGTGTCTCTTAAGTCTATTACACACTAGCCTCATGCTATTACCTTCTGTCATTTCTTCAGTAAAACCATTTGCCAAACCAAATCTGCAGGGAAAATCCAATTTGAAATTATTCATAAAGGGAATAAAGGCCATTTGGGAATACTGGAATGAGTCCATGAATTCTACATGCGAGAGGAGGGGAAAAAAGAACACACAGATCCATGCATAAAGCTTAATGGTACTTACGCTCGGAGGACCTGTCCAATCTCATATTTGTCCGTGACATCAGACATGCTATCGTAACTCCGCCCATCTCGCAGGGCAAGGCACCCAAATGGCATGACGGCATTCAGCTAAGAAATAAAGAAAAAAGACATTTCAATCAATTTCAATCATTGCACTACAAAGGGGGAAAGAAAAGCATGAATTATTTTGATGACACCTTCAGGTAACACACAGATAAAGGGATTGCAGAGCAGCATGGATATGCATGTAAAAGCGGAAAAGAGGGACTGATGAAACTTTATGAAAGCCTCCAGTAGAGACACCAAGGGAGTGCCGTTACTATTAGCCTTGAAAATATACAGTACATTGGAGAACCACGGATACAGCTAAGTCTATTTCTGAACGAATCTGGATACTAACACTTCTGGCAGCCTGGTTGCGTGCCAGCCTTGTCAACAGATACTAAGCTACCCATTAAGCTTCTCTCTACTCTTCTAAAGTCTGCAGATTCTGTGCAACGTCTGTCAAGTTCAAGTTAAACTTTATTTATAAAGGGCAGTGTCCCTGTGTCCCTAAAGCAGCTGGCTTCCTCAGCAATCACTGGTGCCCCAAGTAACACTGACAGCACTTGGTTTTAATGACAGGAAAATTTGTTTTTCGTTTGTAGTCTGCATATGTGTGGGTGTAATTTTGGATTTGTCTTTTGATCTAGATCAGTAGTTCATGACCTTTTAAACTTGCTGTGAATGACTTCTAACTCCTCCTTTCACCTCACAGCTCAATGTTAGCATTTCGCCTGAAAAATGCACTTCACAAGCGTAAAAAAACAACATCCATGCCAATGATTTTGTACAGTATATATGCTATATATATATATATATGTACATGTATTTAACCATCCTAAAATAGCTTGTGACCCCCAGGAGGTCCCAAACAGCCAGGTAGAAAATCAAGGATTTAGAGTGAATCAGCAATCGATATACCATCTCACCACAGTCCTCAGGCAATCCTCACCCACATCCTTCAACACTCCATCTACTTTAGGAGACATATTCCCTGGAAGCTTCAGCCATCTATCCTTAATGTGCTCCTCTCCTAAATACCTGACAAAACACATTCCTGTTGGATAACTTATTTCTATTGTTTCTCTTGACTTTCCCTTTGTAGAGATTTCTCCCTCCAGTGGGGCCTTGGGACTGCACCACAACAATGGAATTGACCAAATCAGGAAATATGTGATAGGAGGAAATGGGAGTCGTGGTTATTGTGAGTGATGCTAGAGGCAGCTAGCAAAGTGGACTTCAGGAGTGTGTTGTGTGTTATGCAGAGATGGAGAAAGAAAATAAATGAGAAAAGTAGAGAATATGATGTGAGAACTAAGAACAGAGAGACAATAGAAATCCTCAGAGGTAATGACATTTTGCGGGTGCTAATTTAGGATTAAGGAATAAATATCAGTGATGTAAAATCTTCTCTCTCTCTTTCTCTCACTGTGTAGCATCACCATTGTAGATGATAGGGGCAGAGGTGCTTCTGATCTATGGTGGAGGCAGGGCTGGAGAGTACTGTGTAATCCCAGTGCTGGCCCTAATCTCTAATCTGTACCCCTAATCCAGAGTGCAGGGATACACTGTTTGTGTGTATTTGTGTGCATGCATGAGTGCGCGTGTGTATGTCTGAGCAAAGTGCGAAGGTTGATGCGGATATGTCACATGTACAGATATAAATTTGAGCAGAAGGGTATGTGTGTGTGTGTGTGTGTGTGTGTGTGTGTGTGTGTGTACATGTGTGTCCATATGTGCGTCCTTGTGTAAGCGTAATGCCCCAGAGACTGAGGGGAATTTAGTGGTGGATTGAAAAGGCCTAGTTTTGCCAGAAGATTATGTAAGCACAACATTGCTTTACAAGGTCCAGGACGGTGAAGGTAATGCTGGCTTGATGTGAATGGAGCGCCTCCATCCCTGTGGGAACAGAGCGTCCCCACTGAAATATAGTAACAGCTGCCAAGCAACAAATGTCAGCAGATAAGCTTGCCAATAACTTTTTGAGATGCTAACTTTTGAGCACTATGGTTCTACACAGTTTTAAGTCTTTTGCCTGCTCTAAAACTCCATCCCTGCTGGCCACCATACTCTCTCTAACTTTAGAGATACTCTCCAGGCCACAGTTGATTTTCAAAACATTAGCAGTGACCTGGGAACAATGTTGGGGATTATCTGGAGCTACTATTTCAACATCTGTGAATCTTCAAGTCCTAACACTGGCATCAACCTTTTTTTGTTTCTCCATAGTCATGATGCGTTTACCTTTACTCAAAAACTTTGAGTGATGCTCTTCCCTTTTTGATATTATTCCCTGAAGACTTGAAGGCTAGCTGTCTTCATAACGAATATTGGCCAACTGTTTGTGTTTGAGGTGTGAAGATAGGTATTTATTGTCTGTCCTCTCCTTTAGAAAGATATGTTTGTCATTCTTCTCTTGTGTCACTGGTGATTGTTTCTCGCCCTAAAAACTCAGATGCCTTAAAAACACCATACCCGCAGAATACTGAGTCAGTACGAACCTTGATGTCAACTGAGAGTAGGAGGCGATATGGGAGGATAGGAGAAGAAAGGAGATGAGAAGGGAAGAGAGGAAAAGATGGGAGGAAAGAGGTGAGAAACAATGGGAACAGAAATCCAAGGAGGAAGGTGCCCTGTGACTAAGTGAAAAGGATAGAGAAGAAAGTGTACATGAGAACAAAGTGTAAAACACAGAAGTGCAGAGGCAGATTGAGAGAACCTCTCAACCTCACAGCTTCACAACTATGTTCGTGTGAATGTTCGCACAGGTGAATGTGTCGGTATGCGCATGTGGGTGCATGTAGGTATGTGCCAACAGGCCATGTGTGATAATGTGCTGTGTGACTAATTTTTATGAGGGTACGAAGGGCTGTCCCCAAAATCAGAGAGCATTTGAAGGCATGCTGACATGGCAGCCTCTCTGTAAAACAAATTCATAGCAAGCATTCTTAATATCTGTGAGGTTGGTGAAGATAGCACAATATCAGAGATAAAATGAAAGTATTGAAGTACAATGCAACATTCCAGCCATACCCGGTGACACCACCACTGATCTTTCATCAGCAGGTGCTGCTTTGAATCACTAAAACTGGCGCTCTGTTCTGGGTGTTTTGACATTTCAGTGGCAGTAATTATTAATGTTTTTTAAACACTATTCAATAATTTCCACAGTCATGCATTTCTTTTTTTCATCTGTACATTTTACAGTTACAATCCAAAAACTGTCCACACATTCATTCCACGTAAAGACGATGGAACATCCAGTGTCATGTGTGTAAGGTTTTTTTATTCATCCTCATTGTTTGTAGGTAGTGAAACTGTCACTTTGCTACGATCTGGTAATGCGACTGTGATTATATTATTTTCTGAAATTATGAAGTATTTTCCAACCAGTTATTGTGCCATTTTTAGTGCGTTGTCAAAACAGTCAAAGCTCTGACATGATGAAACAAAACTCTTGATAAACTTTTTTGACTTGAATAATTTGACTAAAAATCTGTGTCCATCCTTTTGAAAAATGATGTAGGTATGGTGTTACGCAACACAAAAATGAGGAATTGTTGACAATTGCATGGTTTGTACCGTACGGGGTACGTTGTGCTTATACCTTTAAAATGCACACCCATTAGGACACACAGACATGCACAGACTCGAGTGTGAAGGGACACGGAGACATCACACTTTATCGTCAGCATCTTGAATCAAATTGCTTGTGCAAATCTCTGTGTATGAGTGTGTCTGTGTGCTTGTTCACAAGTGTTGTGTTTAAGCTGCAGCAAAGCTAAAAAATGAATCAAATGGAATAGAATATTTTTTATCAGCTCAGAGGGGAAGTGTTTCAGAGGTTCTCAACGTCAAGGTTATTCTAAGAAATCTGCTATTCACTGGCACTCATCTCTTTAGCCACCCTATCCTATTAAGCCCGTGCTCAATCCAAAACAAGGAAAAATAGGAATATGAAAAGAAAAAGCAGTCTATTACAGTCAGCAGGTCTATGCTCTGTGTGACAAGCTGCCGTGACTAGTGTGGTGTTGGATGTGCCTCCATTACAGAAAGCTGAGAATAATAGGACATGTATGTAATGTAAATAGTTCACTGACTCTGTGTGCAGCTGCTATTACAGTCTTTCTGTGTTATCATTCAAGTGGTTAGGTGTGTCGGTGTGTCCTTGTCACTGTCATACAGATGCAGCACAGCGATACTTGTAAATCAACATTGTCATTATCAGCATCACCACAATACCAAATCCTGATATCTGCACAAGGGGATTAAGCAATGCCACATTGGCTTTGTTGAGAGGTGGCACTAGATCGACGGTATGATAAGAGAAACAACAAGATTTGTGCGAGTGCTCATTAAATATATATAACAAGCATGTCAATGTTTGCCTCAGGAGAAGAGTCAGCGCAGCAGAGGTACTGTGGCTGGGTGACCTCAGGTTACTTCCGCCTGTGTGAACAAGAGATGGCAGACCTCGCATGTCTCCATATGAACACCTGAGTTACACATGCACACACACACACACACACACACACACACACACACACACACACACACACACACACACACACACACACACACACACACACACACACACACACACACACACACACACACACTGTGCAATCTCCATATGCATGTACATCCAGAAGTAAGCACACACATTGTACAGCTCGTATGTTACTATATGTCCATCCTTAAGTGCCAGAGAAGAATACTGAATATATCTGTCCCTCATTAGTGTTTGACATTTCACTCAGCCTATTTCACGGCAGCATGGACACAGGTGTGTGTGATTCTACAAGAATAATGTGTTCCTCTTTTCAACCAGACAGCGGGATCATTTCACTTAAAAGCCTCTTTGTCTTTCCCTGACTCTCTTGCTTTTTCCCTTTCTTTTTTCTTTTGTTCCCACTCCTGCACCTTTCACTGCCTCTACATGACTTTCATCTCATCGTTTTGCCCTTGCCCATCCCCGTTTTAGTGGAGCTCTAGTCCGAAAGGTTTAATCATGGCAACTCCTCACTGAGGTGGGAGAGAAGAAGAACATCAGGGGTTATGACTGATGTGGCAACCCCTGATGTTCTAACTGTTACACTAATGGGAATAACAGAGAGGAAGATTGTGGACATGTTTGCCATTCCTTCACTTTACAACCACTGATCCTGCTGCACTCGCCCGTCGGGATGTTTGTGTATCTGTGAGCAAGTAAATTAAATAAATATATATTTAAGAAACACTCACACATGTCAAACACACAGTATAATGGAAGGAAATGTTCTGTGTCCAGAAAGCCCTTAGAGGGGTAACTTAAAGCCCACCATTACAATCAGGTTCTAATAAGATTTGCAATAATGAATATCACATATTTGTTCTGCACTTTGATAATCATTTGTGTGTGTGTCTTGTGTGTTTCTTTATCTGTGTATAACAAGACATGACAGTGCAGCCTGTTCCGTATTGATCATTCAAGACCAGCCATGATTTAATTGACTTGACAGAAAAATAAACACGGCAAAAATTTACTGCATTCATAGTGCTGAGGGTTTAAAATTTCTCGGCGGATATTAACTAGATTCACAACCTTATGTAAGAATTGAACTGGGTGTAATTAGGAAATAATAAGACAATGAATATTCTAGATGCAGCTGAAAGCACTTTCATATTGTCATCAATACCATTTTGGCTTTCAAATTGTATTTACAGTGAGATAATGGCATTAAACAGAGATCCATCCACTCATTCCTACAGAGCTCATCGCTTGAGTTGATGTGTAATATTTAGCGGAGCATGCAGCTGCCTGAGGTTGGTCCCAGGCCTAATCAGGATGCTGTGACGTAAAGTGGGACAAATAAAAGAGTTTGCGAGGACGCGACAGAGTACACAGGAGAGACAAACTGACAGAGATGAAGTGGAGAAGCAGATGAAGGGTCAATTATCAGAATTACTGTACTTGTTAAAATCAAGTGTACTGCAGGACACAAGATTGAGAAAGAAGGGGAATAGATTTCCATTCTAAATACACACACTCTTGCACAAAACGTATATTATTAAGAGCTACGCTTGTGTGGTAATCACATAATGGCAAGTATATATATATATATATATATATATATATATATATATATATATATATATATATGTGTGTGTGTGTGTGTGTGTGTGTGTGTGTTGCATCGATACCCCTATTTACAAGTATACATTTGCTTCTTCCACTGAGGTTGTTATAAACACTAATTCCCTTATTGCTCACAGAGCGGCTCTCATCTAAGGCCTGTGCATGTGTGTGTGTGAGGGAAAGAGAGTGTGCGTGTGTGACTGCAAGGCATACACAAGGACAGAGACAGGCTTAATAAGGAAACGCTCTAATGAAAATGTATCACATCTGCCCAGAGAGAGAAACAATATAAAAATTTACCAAATTCTTGTAGTGCCACACACACACACACACACACACACACACACACACACACACACACACACACACACACACACACACACACACACACACACACACACACACACACACACACACACACACACACACACCTACATTATAGGTTTCATGTTTCTAAACCTTACACCAGTCTGTCAGAAATCCTCCCCTTCTCACCTCTCCCTTCACCCCGTGTGTCCTCTGTTTCCTGTCCCCTCATTACGAGAGTGGGTTTGTGCAGGTCTTGGACAGTAGCCTAAGTGTTTCCTCAGGGAAAAGGGCCACAGAGTACCTTTTGTTTTGTTTTTGCGAAAAGTGTGTGTATGTGTGCATGTCTGTAGCTTACGTAGAATGATGCAACATCTGGTTGACAGGTTTGCTCAGAATAGCAACCAGAATAGCCTGAGGCAAGACCCACAGGAACACACATACACACTGCATATATATAATACACAGACCAAAGATGGATATAGTGTGTGAATTGTGTCAGTGTATGTAAGTAACTTTTTGTGTGGATAATTTGAATATACACTCATATGTACAACATCTCACAAAAAGAGGCAGGAACAAGCACTTCCTCTCCAAGTCAGACGTAAAATCAAAATCAGAGCTCCAAATGAATGACAGCAAGCTCAAGTGCGAGTGAGTAATGGGGAGGTGAGTAGGGGATCATAATCGAGGAGAAAAGGAAGACAATCACAAATGCGTTTACACATTTAGAGCATTTCTCTCTTGTAAGAGACTCTCTCTCTCTCTCTCGCTCTCTCTCTCTCTCTCCCCTCACAATCACACGTATCCTGTAATGGTTTGTCCTCAACATTAGAATCAGAGTTCAGATACTAGAATTGGGGGCTGGAGGTTGCTACCTGTTTAGATGTCCAATCTTTTAAACATAGCAGACATAG
This sequence comes from Sander lucioperca, assembly GCF_008315115.2. Lineage (NCBI taxonomy): Eukaryota > Metazoa > Chordata > Actinopteri > Perciformes > Percidae > Sander > Sander lucioperca. The sequence goes on along the minus strand of NC_050184.1, from coordinate 24,111,289 downwards.
TTGTTGTCTACAGCCATAGTCGTTCTGTGAGGCTGTACTTAGTATAGGAACGTGCACCTTGAGGGCAAAACTAAGCTGCTCTCTGCGAACAAGTCAGCTCAGCTTTTACCACACCGTATCCAAAATGTCAGATACTTGTTGTGCAATTGGCTGCACAAACTGAAGAGAGACAAACCTGGGCTGTGCTTCTACAGAATCCCATCTCAGAACGAAAACCCATAGAGGAGGATATTGTGGATTTGTGCAAATATAGGTGCCGCACTCAGTGTTGCCAATTTAGCAACTTTTCAGACCCCCTTTTTTTCACAAAAGCGACTGCCGACAAATGTGGCAACTTTCTGCAGAAAAGACGCCAGTTGTCTCCACAAGATATATTGCTATGTAGCTAAAGATTGCTAAAGTAGCCTACAGCTTTAGCAGAGACATAGCTGTTTTTAAAGCGGAAGTAGACAACTTTTCAACTACCTTGCTATGCTCCACCACCGCAAGAAGATGTGTTCTTTGTTTTAGATTATCAAAGAGAAAATAAATCGTAGCTGTCTTTTTCTGACTGCCAGTGTTAGCTAGCATAGCATAGCTAGCATAGCATAGCATAGCTAGCGCACTGAACTAGCGAGCCTTCATTTTCCCAGGATCGTGTCTGTTGGCAGACAGAATTGCATAGTGAAATGCAATCTAAATGCACATTATATAACATAAACAAAGAACACATTTCCTTGCGGTGACCTTCCTAAAATGAGCAGTAGTGAAAGTTTCGATATCATGTTATGATCAAAGAGTTAATGAGCAGCGTAGCTAGCTAGTGTGCTAGCTAGTTGAAATACATACACTTAAATGATTGAAATAGCGCAGTGGGTGCCGTAGCTCTATGGAGTTGAGGCTGATGGGAATGTTTTTAGTTTGTATGTTTTAAATTAGTTGTACCTAATATTTTATTCTCAAATTGAATGTGAGGGAAGAGGAAGTATCCGATAAAATAGTAAGGCTTTTGTATTGTATTGTACCACATTGTACTGGTGTTTATTGCTTCCACATCCCCTATATATGAACCACACTAATCATTGATGAGCCGTGAGTACATGTGCCTTCAGAGAATTGTTTGCTTCTGTGTGGAGCAAGAACATTCAGTAAATACTGCCAGTGTACAACAGTGAATGTAATGAAATTAACAATCAATATGCTTTGTAAAAACAAAATATATATTTCTCACAGATTTATTTTTTTATGGCATTTTTAGGCCTTTATTTGACAGGACAGCTGAATACATGAAAGGGAGAGAGTGGGGGAATGACAGGCAGCAAAGGGCCACAGGTCGGAGTCGAACCCAGGCCCACTGCATCGAGGAGTAAACCTCTATATATGGGCGCCTGCTCTACCAACTGAGATATCTGGGCGCCCTCTCACAGTTTTTTTTAATGATAGTGGAGAAGGTTTCTATAGGCTGGGAGGGAGAGAATTCCATATCTTAGAACCTCTGTAATTAATTCTGAATTGGGATGCAAATAAATAAATAATATATAATAAAGAAAGTGTGTGACACACCTTTTAAATATTGTGTTTGTTGTTGCTGTTGTTGTTGTTGTTGTTGTTACTCAGTTTGTAGTTATAGCAAGTTTTAAAACAGAAGACACTCCTGACTCTACAGCTACAGATATTTTCTGACTGTGATTTACTTCTCATATAGTCATACAACTATACCACAATGCTTCTCTTCATCCTGATGTACCTGTACAGCGCCTTCAAGTGTGAGGAAAACAATGCATTATCTCTTTCTTGACAATAAATATTGTATTTATACAGCATTCACAAGTAAAACGCAAAAAAAACTATTTAAGTTGTATTTTATTTCGTGCTTCAGTCTTGCATGCAAAAATAGAAGTTTGTGGTGCAGAAAAAAATTAACATGCTAGGCAGACACGATATGGCTCACGTGTCAAACATAAAACCACTGAATTAAACGACTCCTGTCAGCTCCCACACATGCACACAGACAAAAGGACAGGGAGGAGGGAATGTTGCTAATGTTTCTGAAGTTTGAGATTACTATAAAACATTCAGAGGATATGTAATACTCAGGGGAAGAAATGTGGAAAGTGGATGGCTGTGTCTATTAGTGTGTGTGCATTATACATGTGTGTGTTTGTGAGTGGGGTCAGTGGAGAGAAACAACATTCTCTGTCAAATGCTCTTCCAGTGCAGGATTGAAGCATTGACTTTTGGTTCCACTTAATCCACTTTTGGATGCTTGAGAAACACTTTTGAACACTGTGTTGAAAGAGAACTCGCTCTCTCTCCCTCTCCCTCTCTCTCTCTCACACACACTCACACACACACACACACACACACACACACACACACACACATTCTATCAGACACTAAGGCTCCTACCCACGATCCACCTACACACACAGACACACAAATTCAACTGCACGTGCCCATGTGTTTAGCCACTGGTCTCATTGTAAGGTTTGCCCTCTCTGGAGAATAAATTAAACTGAAAAATCTCTTTTCCCAGCATCCATTACATACACTGTGCCCATGCACTTGCGTACATACATTTGCGTGTGTATCCCCTTTGATCACGACTGCATTCATTCATTTCTTTTGTGGCCAAACATAGCCTTGACACACCGCGCAGAGTGCCTCTCCAAAAAACCCAGACTTCAATTGAGAGGCTCAATCCACACCTTAATTTGCATGCACACACACACACACACACACACACACACACACACACACACACACACACACACACATGCACACGTTAACAAAGTAAGAGTGAAACCGGGAGAGACACATACAGATACACACACAATCTAACACACACGCTTTCACAGTTCTCTCTGTCATAGAACCCTCTTGCACCATCTCTCCCCAGCTGGGATTTTCAGCTAATTGGCAGCAAAGAAAACTCCACCATCTTCTTACTTTTACTCCCTTCCTCCTCACATTCATTCCTCCTAATAAACATCTCTCTCCCTTTGTTTAGTCCATATGTTACATCTCCGCTGACTGAGATGTGCAAGACAACATGTTGTAAAAACGACACGAGCAGAGCGGCATCCTGGTGACTTTGTTTCCTCTTTTTGATAAAAAGTGCAAGCACAGATCATCAAGTGTTTTGGTGCCATGTGTTTTTCACCACTACTTGTTGCACAGCATATATGCCTGTGAATGTGAGCTTACTTTCATTTTAGTAACCATTTTGCCAGATGGTAGATGTTGAACTTTTAAATACCTACTCTGCATAACATGTTCCCAAAAAATGCTTAAAAACAGTCACTAATTCACCTTTGGAGACCCATATACACAAAATGTATTCTCTCCAGATTGAGTTTGAACCCAAGGCAGGCAGGTGACAGGTAATTGAATTTTCAGCTGTCCAGTCCAGCTGTTTTTTTTCTTCTTCTTTCAGCATGAGTTGGCTACTCATTATTGCTCAGACTATAGAGTGTAAAGCAGAAAGAGGCCAAGCAAATGGCAAACTTTGTTACGTTAGAGGCATTTAGAGATATTCATAATATGCACCTTACTACCACAGATTGTGCTACTTCTGCACCAGCACCTCTGCCTGTGTGCATATTTGCTTGAGTGATGAGAACAAGCCTGCTCAAGCACGATTCTTGAGATGAAATTAGGTAATTTGGTCCATTGAGGAAGTTCGAGTGGGAGAGACAGAGAGAGGGAAGGTTAAGAGAAGGGACAAAAAAGATTATGAAGACAGAAAAGAGGGAGGTCAGAGTGTTACTTTCTACCAACGTTTTGCATTAGTGGTCCACTCATGGCAGCTCCCTATCAAGAATTCCAATTTCCAAACCCTTTATCTAGAAAACAATGGCTAAATTCCATCTTTTGCAGAATGAAACGCAAGTCAAGTGCAGAGTGGAAATTTAATATCAATCCGAAGGGAGAAGACCCTCACAAGATGACATTTGAACATTGTGTTGAACTGATATCACGAAGTATTTAGGTTCTGATTTCACAATATGATATATTTAACAATACAGACAACTATGCACATTGTCTTCACTTTTATTGTGGCACTCCAGAGGGCAGACACACTGCCACATTTGTTATATCATAGTTAAAATCCATCCTCCATGTATACGTTTTTAATGTTAATGCAGATCATCCTGTCAAAAAGTGGAGGTAATGTAACTATTGCACTGTGATTCCATTTATATACGCCAGATGCATCTCTGATTACTCTCGAAAACACAAACTATGACTGACATTAGAATTTCACAGTAGCTCGAGGCTACAGCAGGCACCTGTACACTCTGGGCTGTGTAGTTTAACAGTATGCTGTTATGTAGCATCTAGGACTTCTTTTTAAATGTCTCCATCTGCATTGTATTCCAAATAACAAATGTCTGACCTGTACAAATGTCATTGCAATCAGAGAAAGACGCTGAATGGGAAGGAGAAGAAGGGAAATGGTAGTCCAGTCATTGTGGTTGGAATGACACCTGTTTTCTGTTTGAGATACCTCCAAATGCTTTAGGAAAATTTTGAAAGGGTAATTGTTGTTCTGCAGCTAGATTAGAGCCTCAGAGGCATTTCAAAACACACACACACACACACACACACACACACACACACACACACACACACACACACGCAGTAAGCAAGCTTTGACTAACAATAACGATGAAATGAATCTAATTTTCGAGACGAAAAACACATTATTAAAACTCTGGGGGTTGAATGAATGGAAAACACACACAAACTAAGGCTATGAAATAGACTTATCCTGCATACCACATAAATGATTCATGGATGAGTAAAATTTTTACGCTATCTTCATTGATGCACTGACTATTTTAACATTAGGGTTATGCCTGCTGAGTAAGTTGCTTAGGAGAATGTCTGATTATATACACTTTAGTGGGCTGCAATTTCATATACCTGCTATCTGTGCAGCAATTCCTGTTTAAATTCTACGTTAATAGTGTACAATAACAACCATGGGACATTTAGGTCAACCTTAATGACTAATGAAGTTAACCTTATCACAACTAATTTACAGCAATGTAGTGGAACTGTTACCTTCCACAGTTACTGTAGCTGGATTCTTACCGATATCAGAAGATCATAACAGAATCGCGGGACCACATATCACACAAAAAATTCATCATCATCACATCATTTGTGTCCGAACAGTAGCGGACTGAACCACTGAGGAGCTAATGGCAGCTACGGGGGTGGTTTAGGTGTTTTTGACGGCTGTAACAATGGCAGATGTGATTTATCCAATCACCTTCCAGATATTTTTTGAAAGTGCCTGCCCTTTTCCAAACAGTTTCCAATAACGACTTCTCAGATGGTTCTATATTACAAACCATCTGGCATGTCAGGTTAGCTGAACTGACCCGAGAACCAATTAGTCAGCAGTTAAAAATCGATTTTGTCAGTATAGGCTGCATTATAGATAAACAACAACAAATAGCATAAAGGCCAAGCAGAGAGTGTATTGATTACAAAGTGAGCAATGCTTTTAAGACCTACATATTTCAAATACATTTCCTGGAAAGTCATAAAAGGTGGGTAAGAAAGTAACTTGATGAGAGTGAAAGCAAGTGAGAAGGAGAGAGCAAAGTGCAGAGGACTGAATAGTGAGCACTGTCAGACAAATCCCTCTTTGTCTGGCAGTGTTCAGAAGAGAAAATGAGATTGAGATGAAGATGACAAGAAAAAGGGAAGAATGAAAGACGAAGACAAAGCATGGAAGACGACAGATGTGAAGGGAGTAAAAGTGAGAACACTTCCGTGAGAATGTCAGCAGTGCGTGTGTATGTGTGTGTGTGTGTGTGTGTGTGTGTGTGTATGGAAAAAAGTGCTTTGTGAAATATTCAGTGTGATGGTAGACTTATAGAAGCAAAATCCCCTCCCTGGAGAGAGAGAGAAGAGAGAGGAAGAGGAGGAGCAGAGAAGAGGAGGAGAAAGGAGCAGTGATTGAAGTTTTGGATAAGAGTCATAAGGCTGGAGACCATTTCAACAGAGAGGTCTCTGCTGTGAAGCGTTGTGTAGGACTGTCAGGGCCCTCTCTATTTTTAAACAGTGTGTGGGTATATGGCTCACACCTTATAGCATCCAGTATACCTGTGGAGCTTGCTGGAGGTGAGCTTATGTAGAATCTTCTTCTGGGTTGCCATTTTAGTAGAAGAGCAGCAGTCTCTGGTTATCCATTTGAGATATATACAACTCACTTGCTAAATACATGGAACAGCAATTGCTTCCTGGATTACGTTTATTGGCAATATCTTTATATCAATCTTTATACTGCACAGAAGTGACAGGGAGGTGGCTGAGGAGGGTGCATGCAGGGGCATGAAGCACAGGACTTTGACATCAGAGATCTTAAACTTACGTTAAACTTAGTTAAGGTAAGGTTATTCATGGTTCTCCTATCCTACTGACTTTTATGAGCTCCTGATTTTCCTCTGACATAACCATGAGGTTGACATTTTTGCAGTTTTTGATTCCCATAGAATTTTTTGGAACACACATTCATGTCAGCCTCGCAATGAATTGTGACAACTTTCTTGATCCCTTTAATTTCTCCAATACTTTGGTTTGTGACCAAATACATGCAAAACATATTCTTTCTAATTCATTTTATCAGCCTCAGCTGTAATTTGTGTTTGGTGCAAATTAGCAAAAATTAGCAAATGTTAGTATGCTGACGTTAGCATTTAGGTCAAAGCACCACTGTGCCTATGTGCAGCTTTGAAACATCAATCAAGGAGCGGACATTGCGGAGAAACTTAAAAAAAGAAAAATAAATATATTGACATTTTGAAGATTTGTTACATATAAATGATTCCTTATTTTCATAAATCTTTTAATCCATGTCACAGTACGCTTCCTGCATAATGTATTGCAACTTGTTTGTACATGAACAGAATTTTTGAAAGACTGCGTTTTTTCCGTGCAGAGCCAAAGTCGGCCAATCAAACCAGTATGTCTCAAAGCATTCCCTTTCTTTAAAGTTCAATATGTTTTGTTAGTAATAATGACACATTATTCAGTAAATCACTGACATTATAGAGTTAAGAGAGAGAGGGAAGTTGGGAAGTCATTTCAATTTAGAGTTTGTGGCCACAGGAACTGTATTATATGGTGCCTCCAAAATGGCTCCAACATTCAGGCTTAAGGATTGCTGCTTGATTGCCGTAAACAGGGGTTTAAACATGTTTTTATTTTCTTCATACTGTGCTTTCAGACCCCCTGCCCCTATATGACATGGACTAATGCATTTACTCTACAATCATGGCCACACAAAAAAATGTAATTCATATACACATCGGCTTACACACAAAAAACACACAGCAAAAGGTTCTATAAATACAGTGTGGAGGTAACATTCATCGTGTAAAGTAGGCGGATTAACTGGAACCAGGTCAGAGCAAAGGCAGAGCATGCTCTAGCTTTTCTCCTATTTAGCTGCTTTTTCTCGCCATTTTCTTTTCTTGCTATTGCTTTTCTAGCTTTTTTTTCTGATGAGGTAGACTGGAATGGTGTCTCCTCCAACCCCACACTTTCCCACTCCCCCACATATTCTCAACTTCTCAGTGCCATGTCTCTTCAAAGGTGAGCATAGAGACCACATCTCACTATTTCTGAGGGTTTTAGATTTTGTGAGCAGATTATCCATCAATACTAATGATATATTCAATTATTCAACTACTAGTGCACACTAGTGTGTGGTCATGTGTATATATTAATTACAAATGCTCATTTTACTGTAATAAAAGTACAAACCATGCATGCTGCCCATGGCAAAACTTGAAAGTTGGATGTTACCAATTTGACATCAATGAAACTGTGAAGTTATGATTTTGTGATTAATGAATGAGTGAAACCAACAATAGTATCCAGAGCTGCAACAGATAGTAGTTCTATGTTGGTCTTTTCTTAAAAGACGGGATTTTCAGAGAAGACCATGTTTTATGTCTTAGAAGCTTTTTTTAAAGCCAGTTTTTTTTAGCCAAAAGACTAAGAAGAATAAGTGAAAAACATTGAGACTGAGCATATTTATTAGCGTCAATACCTTTCAAAAGGTATCTCTTATAGATGGCTAGATGCATTTAAGCAATCAATGTGATGCCTCCGTAATGGCACAGAGTGAGAAAGCGAGAGCAGAAGAGAGCAAGGAGAAGAAGAGGGGAAGTAAAGAAAAGGCAAAGGCCAGATGGTAAGGAAATGGATGAGATGTGGCAGGATCAGAGGAGGACAAGGAGAAGAGGTTTGGTTTTTATTTCACGAGTCAGACAGAGTAAACAATGCACTTCAGTAAAGAAATCTGCCTTTGTATCTGCCTCAGTATTAAACTCATCCATCCTGAGAGAGAGATAAATATACAGAGGAGGAGGAAGATGAGAGAGAGCAACAGAGAGACTGAGAGAATCTGTGTCTGCAAAGCAGTCATCCTTCACCTGTAGCTTGCAGAGATCTTGGCTTGCATAATGCAATGTGAGGATAAAGCCTCCTTTATGACCAGCTGAGCCAATAAATCCGGATCAGTTCTGCCCCCCCCCCCCCCTCCTGCAGCTGCTGAACTCTCTACAGCCCAGAAACTCTTCCTGATTCCATTTTCTGTCTATTCTTTTTTTCTTGAAGCAGCATCGCAAAAGTAAATACCATATTTATCTCTTGAATCCATCTATGCATTCAACCAAGGTGGAGAAAGTGGAGACACTTGACACTTCATGCTTCCCTGCTAGTTCAGTGAAAAAAAAACATCTCAAATGTACCTTATTTTCCCAGTATATTTAATTGCCTGTATCTGTCTCCTTCAACACTAACCATTCCATCTGGTGCAAAGTTCCTTCCATAATTGTTTTCAATTAAAACGTACTGTGCCACAGCTGTCCTTAGCTTGCCTTAGTTACATTCTATCACTGTTCAGGGGAACGGCTACCAGAAGATGAGGGGTAGTGGTTTTGGCAGAAATCATTATGATGCGGTGGGGAGACACAGTTGAAGGCCTGATAAAGCAGTGGCTTGTTGGATCCATCTTTACAACAGCTTGGGGTGTTACGTAAGGGTTGATAGCTGGGGCTGGTGGAGGAAGAAGAAATAATAAATCCCAATGACGAATAAAACAAGCAAGCAATAAGTGGCTGCTACTCATAATGATAGCATTGATGCTTAAGTCATATATACTTCTGTCCTACTATTTTTTTTAATCTTCACCATTAGAAGAGTAAGCAGGATTACACTTAGGTATGTGTATAGTATTTTATGCGTTTCATTTGTACCTTTTATGTCATATTGTCTGATCTGTGTCCTAGCTACTGTTTGCTGGCCCAGATTCTAGCCCAGTTTTAGCCACACTTTTTGCTGAACTCAAAGCCAAGAGCTCCCAATTTAGCTATGTTCAGTCTGGACAAGCATGAGGAAAAACCCCAATTAACAGGTGAGTGGACTCAGATAACGTGAAATTGGGCCAGGTGGAGTATGTTAGATACACTGCCTAGCCTCCAGAGGGCTATTTGGAGGAAGGAAAACTATGCCAGGATGGTTTCGCTGTCTCCTCTCTCTGTTCCTAATTCCTTTCATACTAAAGGCCACTGCAGTCATTCACACAACAGTCTAATGACAGAGATAAATAAGGGGAGGTGGAGAAAAGATGACAAGACAGAAGCACAGGGAAGTGAGGGATGGCCTGAGAGGAAAGCGAAAGGTGACAGAGAGAAAGAGAGGCTAAGAAATTAAGCATTAAGGGAAAAAGGGAGAAGAGATGGATAAATGACAGATGAAGACGACATAGAGACAGAAAGGACAGCATACACAGGCTCTGGTAATGAATGCCACTTTAATGAAGTACTCTTTCTGTCTCTCAATCTCCTTTGCTCTTTTTCCCTCTAATCTATCTTTTCTTTCTATCCCCTCCTTGTTTCTCTGTCACTTCCAGTCTCTCTCTCTCTCTCTCTCTCTCTCCTCTAACACATAGAGAGCCATGGGGATATAATAACTCATTATTCATTTGTTGTTTCTCCCCACATAATATGTATGTATGTTAAAAGGCCTTGGATAATGGTTAATTCAGTATCCTATAACAAAGTGCAGGAAAAAAGCACATCCCTTATCTGTGAGATTAAGCGGCCTCCAAATTCCCAACTGTAGAAGAATCTGTCACCTGTCTTTAGTACTCTTCTACTTGGTAGGTTTTAGAGCAGAAGTCAGACACCATTAAGCAAAGGTCAGCAATCAATAGATTCCATGAATGTAAAATGAAGCTACATAAGTCTGAACACAGAACCACAAGAAAAAGGGAAAAACGTCTTTACGATGTGTTATTTACTTCATGTGCTACAACCTTTCAAGTGAAAAGAAAGCAATATTGTGGGGATTTCATTGACATTTGCTTTCTCCGTTGTCTTTGCATAAAAATGATTGTAAAGGTTGTTTTTTTTTGAAAACGCACAGAGCTGTGAGTCTCTACCATACCACCATACACACTCACCATACACAACTCACTTTGCATTACAGTAAATTGTGGTTGCATTTATGTGAGTGCATACCAATGTGTATGTAATGCTTTGTAAGAACAGTCCTGGCCTGAGCTGCAATAATTAAGATTCCACGCATTTATTTCCTTCCTCGATGTGATGTGTTGGTACAGTACATATTGCTTGTAGGTACCTCATCGGTAGAATTTGATTGATTGCTTTAATCAGAGTTTGTAGTTTTGCGGTTTCTCTACAGTTTAGCTCTGGTGTTTATTGTCCCACCACAGTACAAGTAAAAAAAAAAAAAACACATTTACAGTGTGTTTGTGTGAAAGAGAGCTGCTGATATCTCTCTGTGTAGTGTAGTAACACATGCTGAAGTTCTTTCATTACCTCTGCCAGTGAAGTTGGTTGGTGCATGTGTTGTCCCATCTTTGTCTCTCTGTCTGCAGAATATTTCAAAAAGTTACAAATGAATTTGGCTGAAATTAGGTAAACAGATCCTTGGCCCAAGGATCAGTTCATAATATTTTGGCAGTGACCGCGATCTGGGATTCCTGCCATTGTAAATGTTTTGTAGCTTTAACTCTCACATTGTTTTATAAAATACTGTGAAAGAGCAACAACCAGAAAGAGTTTGGCTTACAAATGCACAACAAAATATTGTATATTATCCAATTACAATACAGCTGTACAATTGCTGCTCTTTTGTGCAGTTGGGGAAGGTCGAGCTAAACCTATAAGCTACTGTGGTAGTTCTGCTAATTACCTACCGTTAGCAGGTTAACAGCTTCCACTTAGTCCTACAATTAATTACTGTTAGATTTTTTTTAAAGTGTGATAATAGCAAAGCACTTACCCAGTTGATTGTTTCTTTCAGTTCACAATCCATGAAACTCACTACTACAGTAAGTACTAGTACTTACTAGCTCTGTTGGTTACAACCATTAGCTTCCACTGGCTAAATCGTTATCATCTCGCTAGCCCTAACATCTAATTTCTAGTGGTGTGGGTGAGCGTAAGGTCAGGCTAGTGGTGGTGCTTTCACTTGTGTGTCTTAGATCATGACTAGCGTGACCAGATTTTCCGGAACTAAAACCGGGACACTTTGTGCGTGACCATAGTGCTCGTGCACGCACACGCTTTTTAACATGAACATGTGCCAACCGAGGTCAGACATAGACACAGACAGATTAGACACAATTTTGCCAACAGCACACGTAGGCCTACTGCTCACAACATAATGGGCTATCTCAGTTAATATTCATTAATTTTCTTGGTATGTAGCCTACATATCTAAGAAATAATATTAAAAGACATTGAGTGAGTTTCGTGTGGGACCAACTTTATTTTTCAGAATTAAAGCATTCTTTTGGAAAATGCACCCACTGAACTTGTGAAAAACTTTGTGAAAAGGTATTTTTCATTGCATGGCACTAAACAAATTATTTGGAACTGCTGCCACAGACTTGAACTAAAGTCATGGTAACACTTTATGGTAAAGGTACATGAATTATGAATTCATGCATGATTTAATTCATGATTTGTGCATTACTTCATTCCTTTATATCTTATGAATCATCAGGAATTGACATGAGTTCATAGCCTCTCATTCATGACCTAATGCTACTTAAAGAAGTACTTAAAGAAGCACTACCCGTGGTCAACACCACATTACTAGATACGATCAATATGTCCTTATTAACGGGTCACGTACCGCAGTCTTTTAAAGTAGCTGTGATAAAACCTATTCTGAAAAAACCCACCCTCGACCCTGAGGTCTTAGCCAACTATAGACCTATATCTAACCTCCCGTTTCTCTCCAAAATCCTTGAGAAGGTAGTCGCTAATCAATTGTGTGACTTTCTGCATAGAAATAGTCTATTTGAAGACTTTCAGTCAGGATTTAGAATGCATCATAGCACAGAGACGGCACTGGTGAAAATCACTAACGACCTTCTAACTGCTGCTGACAAAGGACTTGTCTCCGTACTTGTCTTATTAGATCTTAGTGCTGCATTCGACACTATTGACCATACCATCCTCTTACAGAGACTGGAACATTTAGTTGGCATTAAAGGAATCGCACTAAGCTGGTTTAAGTCCTATTTTTCTGAGCGATCCCAATTTGTTAATATTAACGATAAACCATCCAAATACGCTAAAGTTAGCCATGGCGTTCCTCAAGGCTCAGTGCTTGGACCAATTCTATTCTCTTTATATATGCTTCCTCTAGGCAATATTATTAGGAAACACTCAATTAACTTTCACTGTTACGCAGACGACACCCAATTATATCTGTCAATCAAGCCAGACGAAAGCGGTCAGTTAGCTAAACTTCAAGCGTGCATTAAAGATATAAAATCCTGGATGACCCACAATTTTCTGATGTTGAACTCAAACAAAACGGAAGTTATTGTGCTGGGACCCAAGCACCACCGAACTTCATTATCTAAATATATAGCTACCCTAGATGGTATTGCCCTGGCCTCCAGCACTACTGTCAGAAATCTAGGAGTCATTTTTGACCAGGATCTATCCTTTAACGCCCACTTAAAACAAACCTCAAGAACAGCCTTTTTCCATCTTCGTAACATTGCCAAAATCAGGAACATCCTGTCTCAAAACGATGCTGAAAAACTAGTCCATGCATTCGTAACTTCCCGGCTGGACTACTGTAATTCTTTACTATCAGGCTGCTCAAATAAGTCCCTCAAGACCCTCCAGCTGATCCAGAATGCTGCAGCACGTGTTCTGACAAGAACTAACAAAAGAGATCACATTTCTCCTGTATTAGCTTCTCTGCATTGGCTTCCTGTAAAATCCAGGATTGAATTTAAAATCCTTCTCCTGACCTACAAAGCACTAAATGGTCAAGCACCATCATACATAGAAGAGCTTTTAGTACCTTATTGTCCCACTAGAGCACTGCGCTCCCAGAACTCAGAGCTACTTGTGGTTCCTAGAGTCTCTAAAAGTAGAATGGGAGCCAGAGCCTTCAGCTACCAGGCTCCTCTCCTGTGGAACCAGCTCCCAACTTGGGTTCGGGGGGCTGACACCGTCGCCACATTTAAGAATAAACTGAAAACCATCATCTTTGATAAAGCTTATAGTTAGGGAGTGAGGAGTTGCAGCATAGTAGAGTAGAGTAGAGGGAGGCAGGAAGTACAAGCCCGTTCCGGCAGGGGAGAGTACGAGCCCGGTCCAGGGCCCCTCTCTTTAGCCTGCCTCTCTTAGTTATGCTATTATAACTCTAGACTGCTGTGGGAAGCTCCTTCCAAGGACACAATGAGCCGCTCCCTCTTCTCTCTTTTCACTTGTCTCCTTTTGTGTGCATCTTAGTCCCAGAAATGCCTGTTACTAACCTAGCTCTGGGGAGTTTTCTCCCCGGAGTCCCTTTGCTTCTTCTTCACCCAGAACATCGCCTTGGAATTGGGTGGCACCTACACCGGGGTCCTGGGTGCAGCTGACGCTATGGACTTACTACACCCTGCTACGCTCTGCGTTTCCCCGCAGTGTCCGACTGCGTCCTGCCGCGTCCAACCGCGTCCACCCAGGCTGCTGTGCCACACTACACCCCGTAACGCCCTGCTGTGCCCTACTATGACATGAACTACTATGACTACCATTGTGATCACTGCTTCACTATCTTTATTATGACTATTATTGCCACCATTCACCACTCCCCCAACTGGTGCCGTCAGACACCGCCTACCAAGAGTCTGGGTCTGTCCGAGGTTTCTTCCTAACAAAAAAAAGGGAGTTTTTCCTTGCCACTGTCGCAATAGCTACTGCTAATGCTTGCTCTTGAGGCAACCACTGTAATAGTTGGGGCTTCGTAAAGTACAGAGTTTGGTCTAGACCTACTCTATCTGTAAAGTGTCTCGAGATAACTCTTGTTATGATTTGATACTATAAATAAAATTGAATTGAATTGAATTGAATTAATGCACATGCATGAACAACACATCAAAGCATTAGGTAAGGTGGGTACATCATTATGCACAAGTTGTGTTCAAATCAGAATTTGTGCAGTGATGACCACATTTTTTTGCAGAAAAATAATCATGATCATGCTTAATAAATCATAATTCATAATGATGTGCCCACATACCTAATGCTTTAGTTGTGTTGTTCATGTATGAGGTCACGAATGACAGACTATGAACACGTCAATTCCTGATGATTCATGGGATATTAAGGAATGCAGTAATACATAAATCATTAATTACATAATGCATAATAATACATACATTAATTCATTCATGCATGAATTCATGATAATTCATGTACCCTTACTGTAAAGTGTTACCAGTGTTATTCTAACCAACAACACACAAATGTAATCTCATTTGATAGGGCAGATAGCTTCCCTATTGGAAACATTCATTCTGTATATTTGTTAGAGGAGTGAATTTGCTCAAGAATCAATTTGTTGGCTGAAAGCCTACTGTGAAAGGGGTAAGCCCTTTGCAAATCTTTAGTGAATGCTGACTTTCTCTTCGGCATTGTCGTAGTGTAGCCTAGCTAGCGATATAGCCTAACCGTTAAAACGAGACAGATAAGAAGAGGCATTGCAACAATGTTTACAAATAGCCTATACATTGTAACGCTGGCTGCACAGATTATGCAGACGCAGACCGCTACAATTGACTGACAAACACACACACACACACACACACACACACACACACACACACACACACACACACACACACACACACACACACACACACACATTGTTAAAATCGTACGCTGGACGCTTTATTAGTCTTTCTACATGGTTTAGTTAATGATCGGGCTATAATAAGACCACGTTGGCTATGTAATCGCTGACACCCAGGACAATTTCATAGTGGTTGGGGTAAATCAGCACATTTTAGTGTCCTGACAGGCTTTTGTCGGGACTTGGGACACACAACTCAAAATCGGGACTGTCCCGGTCAAACCGGGATGTCTGGTCACCATAATCATGACTTCAGTCTCTGAGATGATAAATGGTAAAAATGTCTTTATGCAACATGGATAACATTTTTATAAATTACACTTTAACACAACTGTAGTGGCATTTCTGGTCTTGCATGGTGTTATTAGGGAATTATTGGGGGTCATCCCTATGTTGCAGGGTCTTATGTTCTTGATATAAACTAACATTGTAAAAAGATTGGTAAGAGCTATCTTCGCAGTTCAAATGCGCAAATGAATGAAAGGAGATTGAAAGGATATAGGGCATAGGTTTCAAAGAGTAACATCAGTAGGCTAAAAGCTGTAGGTCGGTGATTTGTACATTTGACCTAAAGAAACCTACATTACTGAAAACATAAAAACCTTGGAAAGGTCTCGTTAATGTGTCATATTACTGTAAGAGGATA
Organism: Sander lucioperca; assembly: GCF_008315115.2. Taxonomy (NCBI): domain Eukaryota; kingdom Metazoa; phylum Chordata; class Actinopteri; order Perciformes; family Percidae; genus Sander; species Sander lucioperca. The sequence goes on along the minus strand of NC_050184.1, from coordinate 24,095,460 downwards.
TTAAGTTGGGGAACGTAGGACCATGGGAGCATATATATACGCTGACAATTATTGTGCTAATTTACAATTCAAACTACACAGATGCTGATCTTCAAACCGCTTGCACTTATTATGTTTATGCAAGTCATTCACCACATCATTCTGAAATAATAATCACCTGGTAAAGGATGTCATAAACATGACTTGTGAAAATGATGAGTAATTAACGTTTTTTTGGTCTTTTGCATATAGCACTACAATAATAAAATATATTGCATGCTAACTTTAGCTTTTACTCATACCTCAAGTGGTGTGGCACCACCTCAGCTGATTCAGTTGTAGGGCCTACTTGGAGATATTAAAACATGGACAGTGTAAAATGTTGTAGATAGATAGATAGATAGATAGGTAGATAGATAAAGCATGTTGGGGGTTCACCAGGGGACAGAGGGCTCAGCTGGAGCAGACGGAGCAGATGAGATGGGAGTATGTGAGAGCAGGAAGGCAGAAGATGAGCAAGAAGGGCAGGACATGAGAAACCTCTGGCACCAAACTCAGTTAAGAGCAAAAACAAGCATATGCTGTGTGTGCAGTTTATCCTGAAGCTCATGTTTATGTAACATAGGCTGTGATGTTTGCGCAAATAAACATGGAGTGGTTTTGATAGAATATTTTTTTAATCTTGGCACCGATGCCTCCACTGTCTAACCACTACTTTCTGTGTGCCTGTTCATCCTCTCCGACTTAATTATTTCAGCTTGGCCAATGTTTGCCAAGTCCTTGTCAAAAAAAAACAACCAGCGTTATCCCTGAGCCCCTGGGGCACATAAGGATCATTACTTCCCACCAAATACGGTGGCAAGGAGCGAACACTGTATCAAATTATACAGAGGGTTCGAAAAGTCATGTTGATGGATCGATGCACCTCTTAATCTCCTGCAACCACCATCTGTAACCTATCCTGGCGGCTGTGATGGAAAATCTCTGTGGTTGTGGACATGGTGGGATGCAGCTTAAAGAAAAGCCTGGGACTGCGTTCCCTGTGCCTCAGAAGCAGAATCTCAGTGGGAAACATTCACATTCAACCATAAAAGAATCAGAGGGCGTTTACTACATCCACTGTTATCAGCTATTGTGGCATACCATTACATTATAATGTTTTTTTGATGGACGCATTGCACCAGCATTTACACAAAGCCTGGTATTAGATTCCCTATTGATGAAATCATAAATCTGAAAAAATAGCTTTTATCCGCTGGGCTGGGACCGGATATGTTGCCCTTTCTCTCCTGCATTGACCAATATTATCATAAGCAATATTCAAGTTTTTTTTTTTTTTTTTTTTTTTTTTATATATTTCAGGTTTTTCTATTTTAAATAGTATATTTCCTTCAACCTCTCTGTTCAGACTGCAGTGAGTCAACTCCGAGTAATATGTGGGCTGATCGATACCACCAATGGTGCTATGAACATGAGCATCACTCGTCCATTCATCCTCATCCTGTCTTCTGCTTTTCCATCATAAAGGGCGTAACTTGAATGCTACTTGTATTGGAACAGTGTTGCAATAACTCCATTCTTCACCCTCGATGATCTGTTTGGTAATCAATAGAAGCTATGTTAAATGGCTGGTGCAAAATCAAAGCCCATTCTTCCATTTAATTGAGTTCAAACCGTGGAATTGTGAACACTGATAGATCTTTGGATATATGACCATGTCAGCATTTTCCTACTGTAATGAATAAATCCACCCTGCCGGTAAATATGTAAAACTGAGATGCAAGTCAGCGGATAACTTGTTTACCAGCATAACCAATCAGAATACCTTCACCAAAGATTCATCTTCTTGAAATGTGTTATTCTAATAGCAGAAAATGTTGGAAAATTGGCTTTTTAACTGCATTTTTATCTGCTGAAAATACACATAGTTATAACCAACTGTGATACATGTTCAAGATTTTTCTCATTCAGGAATGTACAGTAATTAAAAATAACAAAAATTGCCTAAAATTGAAAATAATGTGTTGTTCCACACCTGGATCGCACCAAAAAAAAAGAGTCCTTGGCCTATTGCTTATATGACTTTCCCCCAAATTTAATTCAAATCAGGTTGTTGTTTTGTTTTTTTCGGATATCCTGCTAGAAATCAGAAAAGCAAACAAACAAAGAAACGTGACCAAATCATAAAAGCAGTTTTAAAGCAAGCATATTTCAATTGTGACTCAAATGTCAATATGTTACATAAAACTATCTTACAAATTGTTATATCTAAGTTATTATTTTACTGTACGATGACTAACAAATCCATCACTCCATCCTTTGATATCCTAGTGATATACTTCATCATCCAAATGTTTCTGACTGAGTGTACATCATAGGTCAGTCAGCTGAAAATCTCTAAAAATGACTTTGAAAAGGCAGCAACTGTGCATATGGTTACTGTAAAACCTGAGCTGCATTTTCCCACAATAAAGCAAGTTGGGGACTACAAAACATACACACACCTGAACACACATGCAGTGTATCACTAATACCATATTTGTTTGATTATGTGCGTGGTGTGTTGACTCGTCGGTTATCGGGCTTGTCAGAAAGAGAGAAAAAATCCAAGGACAGAAGATTTTTTTTTTTTTTGCATGAACTGTACAGTACACAATGAAAAAGCACACTAATGATTTGAAAGCCTTTTGTCCCTTAGGCTGCAGCCTTTCCATAAACTCTAAATGAGGTCTCGAGAGATGAGTTCGAACATAAAATACTGCAGCTTACAGGTTGGCTTAAAGGACAGTGGGGCTACGAAGGATGGGAGAAAGATTTGAAGATAGATAGATAGATAGATAGATAGATAGATAAATATATAGATAGATAGATAGATAGATAGATAGATAGATAGATAGATAGATAGACAGATAGATAGATAGATAGATAGATAGATAGATAGATAGATAGATAGATAGACGTGCAGGTTAATGAGGTGGAATGGAGGATTGGAAAAATGGATGGAGATAGAGGCAGACAACTGTACAGGTAACTCACAGATGGACTGATCCGGTTGAAATCATCACGTGACAGTGCATATTGTGAGGCTGACAGCTCGGCAGACAGGTGTGAACTGTGAGAGAAATGTTGTCTGATAGAAGGTTCTTCACGCCCTGTTGTCTGCTACATAAAATCTGAGCGAGCTTTTCTTCCCCTTCTAAAGCAACTGTGGTGGGAAATACAGAGCACAACCCTCACAAGTCAAATGAGGAATATGTGTGGACCACTTTTTATTTTCTCCCCTGCCCCCCTTTTGTCATCCCCAGCCACTTTTCTTTAGCCACTTTGTTCCCTTTCTTAGTTCAGCAACCTCCTTTAGTTTCTCTCTGGGGTGCAGTAGTGCCTACACTAGATTTTCTGTGATATTTTCTTTTCTTTCTGCTGCTCTCCTCATTTATCAAATTGCACAAGCTCATATAAAGCAAGTTAATGAGGCCATTAGGGGGGTGAATATGATATACTCTCTGTTGTGGCTTTGATAAACACTTCATCACTTTTGATATGTTTATAATATTCAAATTGTAAATTTACCTCTGCTCTCACTTTTCTACTGCTCTACCACCAAAGCAACGCTCTACAGCCCATACATTAATAGCAGCATCTTTCAATATTTGAGCTCACTGTGCTATCAGTTATTTCAAATGCACACTTAAAGTCTAATAGCATCAGCCTTGATTCAACATAAGCCTGCAGTCAAAATGCTGGCATAGACTGGAGGAGGTACAAAGGATGATTATTCTGGACTGTTTAATGCATAATTAACAAGTGAATAACTGGAAAAGCTCAAGCTGGATGCAGCTTCACGGAATCAGGCAGTGAAGGGGAGGGAAATGTGAACGCCTTGCTTTGCTTTTACTTCAGAGGGGACTCATTACTGACGCAGTCAATATCACTGTCTGGAGAAATTCTCAATGGGACAAAATCACCACACTGTGGATCAGTTGTAGCCTAATAATAGAATTACTCACTTTGATGAGGAGCTGTAAATCTGAGGTTTTACATATCCTGGTCACTTAAGAGACTACGCTCATTTAGCATAATGCTGCGCAAAAAGCCTGAACTATATAGAAATATAAAAACAATAAGTTCGTTACAATCGCTTCGCTGATATAGGCTACGTTTTCATCAGGTGCAGACATACAGTGATTTGTTAACACTCACAGTTTTAACAAGTGAATGTTCCTACATATTACAGACTGCATTTCGCTTAACTTTATGTTGGCACGATGAGCAGACGGGCACTTTTTCGGCTTCTTCGTGCCAGTTTGGAGATTTTCGCTGCAGCTGTTTAACGCGCGTTGGCCGCACAGCGCGCATCATCAGCAGCAGAAGCAGCAGCACGGCAGGAAACATCTCTTTTATCTCTTTATCGACTGCTTTCTACCGCCAGCGGGAATTAAATCGAGTTGTAAAAGCGAAATGAATGCCCTACGCTTTGATGATTGCTTATACAGCGTGCCTTACCTTAAGTTCTCGAGGCTTGAAGAAAGTGTGGGTGCGAGTGTTTGCAGTCCCCTATCCAAAATGGAAACTCTGATCCTACTTGGTAGACGCGAGAAAGAAGAAGAACAAACACACAAATAACGTGTCTTTGTTGATGTGCAAAGAGCGCCAGAGAGGTGAACTAACAGCAGCTCCTGCTCTGGCACGACTGTCTGTTCTTCGGTGAGAATTAGTTTGCTTGTTTCTGCCTGCCGCCCTCCCTCCCACCCACCCACTCACTCTCACTCTCACTCACTCTCACTCTCACTCTCACTCTCACTCTCACTCTCACTCTCACTCATTGTCTCCCACCCATGAGAAATAAATAATCTCTCTCTCTCTCTCTCTCTCTCTCTCTCTCTCTCTCTCTCTCTCTCTCTCTCTCTCTCTCTCTCTGTCTGTCTCTTCCTCTCTCTCTCTGTGTCTAGCAGGTGGGCATATTTGAATAATTTGAGATCATTATTACTGTAAAGGCTGCTGGAGGCCCAAATGTGTGTCCTCCACTTTCCCTCCCAAACCCTGCATGTTTTTAAAAAAAATGTTTTGACAAAACTGTATGTCTGTGTGACTGTCAGAGGAGTTCCTCCGGCTGTGCAGGCATGCAGATTGGGAGTGGTCTGGATTAAACCGTGGGATTATACCTCAACATTCATCATTTCATCTCACACACTGGAAGCACACTAGTAGACAATGACATCAGTCTTTGCCAGGGCAGACAAACAGACAGATTCTTGTGGGTAGGAAAAGATAGAAATAGAAGAGAAAGAGAAATCAGAGAACTAGGGAGAGGAAACCTTTCACCTCTTGGACTGATGCACGTGAATCTAATGCTTCATGTAAAATCTATCAGATTAGCAGGGCGTGTGGGGCAGAATGGGTCACTGGGATGAGATATTTCCTGGGAAAATGTGTGTGTTTATGGATATGCAATGTGTCTGCATGCAGTCCTGTGTGTGTGTGTGTGTGTGTGTGTGTGTGTGTGTAGTGGATGCTACACAGCCAAGTCAGTGTATGTGTGCCTGCATACTGACAGATGGCTGCTGTAATGACGCAGGAACTAACTACTGGGTTTCTACGTGTCTGTGAGGTTGCCTATGCACATGCTTGCTAGTGGATTGTGTGTGTGTGTGTGTGTGTGTGTGTGTGTGTGTGTGTGTGTGTGTGAGAGAGACAAAGAGCATGTGTGAGGGGGATGGACATGCCTTTTTGTCCAGGTGCTGCTTACAGTCTTTTCCACAGACATTCATAAGAGACCTTGAGTCTGCTGCAGCTTCGAATTTGCTGAAAATACAGTACAAAGGTGTGTGTGTGTGTGTGTGTGTGTGTGTGTGTGTGTGTGTGTGTGTGTGTGTGTGTGTGTGTGTGTGTGTGTGTGTGTGTGTGTGTGGGTGTGTGACACTAGGAAACTAGGAATAATAAAAAATATCAGCATAAAGTCTCATCAGTGATGGTGTCTAGTGGTTCTGCACTGAAAACACCACAGGATTTACCTGATACACTTTAGCTTATCATGCATATCATCTATGTACAGGTGGTGGGGTGGGGGAAAAAATTACCATAAAGTTGAATTAACAAGGACAAATATAGTCTCCAAATATACACTACATATAAGCTTTATAACTATATGCAGGGCCAGGGCTGTTGTATTGGGTTGCATTATACTGTCAGGTTCCTGTTCTTGTCTCTGCCTGCTGGGTATTTGACAGTGCTGGAAAGAGTATTCACATCTTTTGCTTAAGTAAAAGTAAGTAAAAAGTACTGCTACACAAATCTGTATTCATTTTTGAAACATTGTATATGTTTACCTTAAACAGTTATGTAATTGAAATGAGCCCCAACTAAACAATTTCTTTGTAAGAGGTCACAGGCCAAAATTTAGCATGCTTTTTATGTAGACTAATAATCTGAAAAGTAACCACAGCTGTCAGATAAATGTAGTGGAGTTGATAGTACAATATTTCCCTTGAAGTATAAAGTAGCAGAACGTGGAAATATTCAAGTAAAGTACCCCTTAAGTACAGTACTTGAGTAAATGTACTTAGTTACTTTCGACCACTATTTGAATGATCAAATAACATGCATGTAGCCTGACAAGCCAGACCCACATCAAGCTGTTGGGTCTGGGAACTCACCATTGGCAGCGCTCAATCGGAGGGGCAGGATAAACGGTTGTCTTTCAAATTCCCTCTGCAGGCAATAAGATACCGCTACAACCAACCAGAGCAACGCTAGTTGATAGATTAAACTTTTGCTGTATCCAGTCGGCAAAACACACTCCGAACATATCTTCCTTTTTTAAGAATGACTTCAGTGCCGTTCTTTGTTCTTTTCTCAAAGAAAAGCTTAACTCCAAGTCTTCCAGAGCAGCTAAAGCCGATTTGAAAGACCGCTGTTCACCAGCAGCAGCAGCCATCTTCTTTGTTTTCAAGTAGTAGGGAACTGTCGCAACTCTGCCGTCATTATGTTAAGCCCGCCCACCGACTCTATACACGATGTGATTGGCCTGACCAGAATTTGGTTTTTCCAGCTCGCAAGCCAATGGAGAGTTGCTAGACTGACCTTGGCTGCAAATTACATTTGCTGCCGCTAAGGTGCGTCTAGATTTCTAGGCTAACATGCATGGTCATTAAGTAGTGGACATTGTTGATGACACTCATGATAGTGAGCCTTCACCTGGTCAGATCTGATATGGCCAAGAGAGCATCAGTGCAGAATTCCTAGTCTCGCTTTGCCAGACCTACCGCCACACGCTGCGGAGCAGAGGAAGGTCTGGCTACTCCACACAGCATTCTGGGATGGGAGAAAAACGTGCTCTTGTTTATTGGCATTTCTTTAAACCAATCACAATCGTCATTGGCGGCGCTAAAATCCGCACGGAGCCGCTGTAAAATAGTCATGTGAGAGTAAACTCAGATTGGACAGATAGTCTAGCTAGCTGTCTCAATTTACCCTGCAGAGATCTGAGGAGCAGTTAACCATAGTCCTCATAAATCCACCGGAGTTTAAAATTCCAACACAAAGAAAGCGGAAGGAAATGGACATACATGCATCCGGCGGAATTTCCTGCGACGCTGGAGCAATCCCGGAAGTGGAACGTTGTGGATATAGACTACAGAATTCCTAACTGGCAGACACAGAGGTGTCAGATGACCATTATGTTTCATTATGACTCACCATCATGATTTACTGTATTTGTAACGACAAGCACTGACCTTAACCTCCATGAGTGCATCAAAACTAAGCCAAAAAACACACTCGCTGTTAAAGATCCTCCACTGCTGGTTTCCTAGCGAGACAGAGAGAGAAGAGGTCAGCTAAATTGTGCCATTAAGCAAAGCAGAGAGCACTGCTGTTGGGATAAAAGTAAAATGCATCGTAGCTTTGAGGACTCAGAGCAAACATCCCTGTGCCAAATGTGCCATTTGGAGCTTCAGGCTTTAAGGCCCACAGCCATTCAGAAGCAGGGCTCAGAGCTCTGGCTCTCCTTCATTTACTTTGTCACATTCTGCTTCCCTTTTCTCTTTCTCTCTCGACTCACACTGTTTTATCTCCATTCCTTTGCTTTCTCTGCTGTCCATTTCTGTCACACTTGGCCTCAGCTCCGTGAATGTGTGTGTGCCTGTGTGTGTGTGTGTGTGTGTGTGTGTGTGTGTGTGTGTGTGTGTGTGTGTGTGTGTGTGTGTGTGTGTGCACACTTCTGAATTGAGATATATATCAGATATTATAATCCTCACAGGCTTGAATAGAGATTAAAAAAGCAATTGATGTGTTTTAATAATTGTCATCCTGACTCGAGCACACTTTTTTAGATTAGATTAGATTCAACTTTATTGTCATTGTGCAGTGTACAGTACAAAGACCGCGAAATGCAGTTTGCGTCCAACCAGAAGTGCAAAAAAAAGCTGAAAAGTGCAATGCGATATACAAGTATAGACAGGTGGTGCATAGACAGGACAAGAAATATATTGCAGTGTTATAAGAGCAGAATAAATATGGCTATGTAATATGAACAGTGTATGAACAACATGTAAAGATATGTGCAATGTAGTAGCAGTGACATTATACTAGTAGTAAGAATAACATAGATATAGATATATGCATTGTATTTACAGAATATATAATAGGAAAAACAGAATAAATATGGATATACTGAATGAACCATATAGACAGATATGTACAGTATGTACAGCTATGTGCAGTGTGGTAACATTATAAGAATAGTAAGAATAAGTGTATGTGCAGGATGAACAGTATGAAGAGCAGTAGAATATGGCTGTGTATAGGTGTAATTAATTATTAAAATTAAATTAATTAAAATGTTCTGTGTGTGTGTATGTGTGCTCATCTTTAGCTATCGTGGCACCCACTCAGTTGTCTTATATCTCTGATTTAAATGCTCACAATTGTGCATACATACAGTAATGATTTGGTACATGGATTTACATGCAAATTTTCTCCTTAGAGACTTAATTTAGAATTAAATCCCTAACAGCCTGCAATCTAGCCTTCTCGCCTATATTTCAAATTTGGCATCAAGTAATATAATGCTATTAGGGCTGTAACCATCGACTGCTTGCACTCCCTTCGCAAGTTGTTGCTCAAACATGTACGGGAATGCATGCACACACACACACACACACACACACACACACACACACACACACACACACACACACACACACACACACAAATACACTTACTCACCATGTGTTTTGCTGGATTGTCTCCCACTTCCTTTTGTCGGAAGCTTACCCTCCCTTTCTCCCTCTGCCATTCTGCTCGCCCCCTATCCTTTTTTCTCGCCTGCCCTCTTCTACCTCCCTCCATCGTCACCATCCCTCACTCAGTCACTCTCAATCTCTATTTTTTCCGTCTCTGCTATCACTTCTTCTTCCTCTTTTTCTCCCATTTTTGTTATCATTATCATTATCTGTATCATATTACATCTTTTTTCTGCTTCTTCTTCTCTTTTTGTGGCACTCCACAGGTCCTCCTCGTTGGGCTGCAGGCCAGTGTGGGTCAGAGGCAGGTTGTAATTAATTCACTCCTCCTCTGACAGATATTAGTGAAGAAAGGAAGAGAGAGAAAACAAGAGACAAAAAGAGAAATAGTATAAAGAAAAACAGATTATTTATTTCCACTATAAGGGCTAAACTAAACCCTCTGATCCATTTATCTTTTTTACCGCTAAAGGACAAAAATGAATGTAAATCAAATGCATTTCTGTTATCTCCACAATCTTGTTCACATTCATGCACACTCAAATTAAGTTTGCTGTGCCTCACTGTAGTTCCAGCTGATTTCATCCATTGACAAGGTGTGGGTCTGCACAGTCCAACATTGAGAGGTAAATAACACAGGAATATAGAATGATTTCTACCACATGCTTAATGTAGCATAGTGGAGTTGGCCTTAATTGGTGCAGCTATATTTGAGCTGTGATGTAGGTTGGGCAATGCTTCCCTGACTTCGGCAATGGGTTGGGAAACATTTGCATACCTTTAAAAAACCAACAGCAGTCTGCAAAAACTTTCACCACACAATGAAATTAGCATTACAAGGAATAAAAGAACACAAGGGAAAGAACCATGACTTCAGTGGATTTTTTTATTTTTTTTTATTAAATGTGTCTTTTAGATCAGACTTGGGTCACGCTACAGTTTTCCAATCTTTCTCTCATAGTAACAGCTTAACGGGCAGGAGAACTCATTAGTTAAAGGTTGTAACAGACAGGGATAGGGATTGTTTGAAGTTTCAGCTGGATACATCGCTGTGAACGCTGTTGTTAATTACTCAAATTAGTGAGACTGAGATGTTTTCAGTGTTGGCCATAGGCCAACTTCCAGATGCTATTCTTATCCTGGGTGAACAATGATATTTCTTCAGCTGTCTGGGGGTCACCACTTCCTGAGACAGGGGCCACTAATTACAGAGCGCCGATAACGTTTAATTCCTTCCTTTTTCAGAAAATAGGCAGTTTTTCACACACACATACAAGCTTATGATACACTACATAACACTTCATAATTTACTGTGTAATTGTTTTGTGTATACAGGGTATCAATAAAATAGGCCCACTTATTGGGTATATATATGTGAATAGAATGGAAGAAGGAAAAATGTTGGGAATAAGGGGCTAACAACTGTTTGAGAGGGAAATTACCCTGTAAGTATTATTTTTAATACATTTTATACTATTTAATAATTACAGGGTATAGTAGTATTAGTGGGTAACAAGGCAGGGACAATGGGGTAACAGTGTTGATATTAAAATGAAACATTAGGCTTAGTCTGGAAAGAAGGGTGTGACTTTGTAGCTATGGCTATAAAATAGGTTTTAGTTTTATAAGTTGTGTTTATGCTTTCAAAATGATGATTAAATACTGAGTTTTTAAAAAAAGTGTTCCATTGTTCACCCCTTTTCACTATAATAATAATGTACAGGGTATATTAAAGTTCATCATAAAGTTTTTTGTTTGTCTGTTTTTAAGTTTAAGTGCCATGTAGTTTGAGACAAACATAGCTGTTGTGAAAGGACACACATGTCTGCTGATACCTAGTTTGTACCATTAAATTATTCAGTAGGTACTGGGTAATTAATACAAGTACTTGTGATTTAGTGCTAGTTCCCCTAAACATAAATTTACCCCCTGGACAAACAAAAACATAAAGAAATAAAGGAATTCCCGTCAAAGGAAACGCTAAAATCAGAGAAGAGAAATAAAGGAAAATGCATGTCTGGCAACACATATATGAAAGAAAGAAATGCCACTGAGGACAATACTGAAATGAAAGGAAACCTACATGAGTCTCCTCAGAGTACTCAGAGGAAGGCGGGGAAGCAGTGAAAGAGAGGCTACTGACTGTACATGTTACTGGTAAGCCCTCTTCCACAACTAGGTTGATATTTTAAGCTCTGTCAGATTGATTTTGAGACCCTGTGGGGGCCTTGCGGGTCTGTATGAGTGAAAGTGAAGGTACACATAGACAAAAAAGGAGGTGGATTAAAAGTTAGGACAGGGAAGATCATAATGGAGAGGAAGGGGAGGAGTAGAGGTGGTCTCCAGATTCCTGAGGTTATTAATAAGAGTGTGTCTTCAAGGACACCAATGATGATTTAGGTCAAACTATTTCCTCTTCCTCCTGAGGTATATCAAGGTCACTAAAAAATGGCCCCAGAAAGCCCTCTCTCTCACCCAACTTGAAATAGGCTGCCTTTGTTTTTAGAGGCCAATAACCCTGGATGACAGAACGTCGATATCCTCATAAAATCACTGGCAGGTGTATAGTCATTTTAAAGAGCTGTCACCTTTCTTTGCCAGCTAATTGGCAGGTAAAACAAATGTGTTTGCAATGGGTGTGAGAAGAATCCTATATGAGAAAAACTAACATTTAGACAGACTGAAAAACGAACTACTGGCCTTGAAGAAGCTTCACTTTCTAATTTAGTTATTTTCAAAACATATTTCTTTCCTCTGTCAAACAAGATGTACATCCACTCTTTCTTTGATGTTATGGCTCTATGTGAAGAGGACCTTGCCTTGGCTACTTATTATATGACCAAGGAAGCAGACTGTTCACTGCCGCCCCCGGAGGTCTGATGTGTTCACAAAGCTGTGCGGTTTAATGGCGATTTAGCCTGAGTTCTTTCATATGAAAGGACAATAAATACTGTACAGGCTGAGGCCAGCTGTGACATTTCGCTGTGTTCATTTTACACCTGTCCCACTGAGTTTTAGTTTTTGAGTTAATGACATCTCCTTGGGGTCTGGGAGTGTTATTAAACAGTTCTACTCAGGTGAGTTACACTGTTTACAGATGCCTGTGGAGAAGATATACTAATGAAATCAAGATGCATCCACACAGGATCCCAATCATAATCGAGCACTGAATGTGAGATTGTGTTTGTCTGCCATCTAGTGGTCAAATAAAGTCACAGCAAGGAGCACGTGGGAGAAAGACTGTGGAGTACTGTTTTTACACAAATTCAGAGGTAGACTCTATGATTCAGAATAAATATTTGAAATGCTGTTATTCTGGGGGTATAGCCTTGTGAAAGCAATCGTTAAATTATTTCACTTTATTTTAATTTCTTCTTTGTTGCCTTTTATGAATGTTTTTTTTAAATGTTTTTTATTATTATTTTATACTAGCTTTACTAGAACCATACGACGTTAATTTACTGATTATCCAGGAAACTGACATTTTGTAGACCAAACATATTATGGAGGTTTCATATTACTTTGCGTAGAGAATAGTGCCGCACACTGACCATTAGCAAGCTATAATTTATTTAGAAAAATACAACGTTTCGGTCTTAGACCTTCATCAAGTAAATTTACCTTAGACCTACCTGATGAAGGTCTAAGACCGAAACGTTGTATTTTTCTAAATAAATTACAGCTTGCGTAATGGTCAGTGTGCGGGACTCTTCTCTAAGCTTTTGATCTGCTACTTTTGATCATATCCTACGCACCTGCCCGACAAAAGAGGTGTGCAAAACAAGCTTTCTTACCTATTTCTTTGCGTAAAAATAGGCCTAGGCTACCTCGAGGAAATCCCACAAAATCTGTCTGTAGTTTTCAATAGAAGATTTCTATCTGAATAAATGACAGTGAAAGAAAGTTTGACTATAGATAACATAAACCATCTTCTTTGTAGTCCACGTTTAAGATGTATTTCATGTTTTAACATGCAGAAATGCTACCGGTTTACATGAAAGAAATAGACCAATGAAAACGGTTCTGTTTCCCAGCATGCCACGGGCGTCCATGTCACTGTTCAACTCGTAATACCTAAAATACAACGAGCGGACATTTTACGACGTTCTCTCTTGGCTTTTTCAATTGTAGGCAGCGTCGTTGTCAAAACAATAAACTACATTCGATTTTATTTTTATATTTGCACCACAATAAAGAATACATTCACATATATGACACTATTAATACTTCGTGTCCGCCTTGTTTCCTTTCGTGGGCGGAAGCTCATTGTAGAGGTCACATGCTGAGTGCTCGTCACTCCACCAATCACCTCGGGGAAGGTCTGAGACAAGAGCCAATAGTTACCCTCGCAGGGTATCACCTGATGCGGGTGAGCGAGTGAACAGAAAGTATGGGTCAATGTGAGCGGTTATCAGGAGAAGCTGTGTGGTGCAGTTTCTCAGCGCCACACGGTGGATGTGACGCTCACTGACTTGGAATCGCTCGCGGCTGGCAAATGAGTGCGATGTATGAGGTGGAGCACAGCTCCAGAACCCAATTCAGACTACTCTCCCCCCACTTTTTTCAAACTTTATTTTTTTGTGACACATAAAATTCGATTCAAACTACTTTATTTATCATAAAGATAGCGCCGCCCTGATGGCATTAAAGAGAAGCTACAAGAAAGAACATGGCCAGAATCATGATTCTCTTAGCTTTCGGGACTACCAGTTTCTTCCAGAGGGAGCTCAGGTCTGGTAACTGAAGTCCAGTGATCTTAGAGCAGATCTTTACAATGTTAATGAGGCTATTCTTGCTTTTCACAGGCAACCCATAAAACCAGCAAATGAATGACAAAGTTAAAAGACTTCCAATAAAGAATTATAAAAGCTACATAAATTGTCCTCAGGGACATTAAAAATGCCAACAGGTGAACAAACAATTCAATACAAAACAACGTATACAATACCCTTATTAAGGGTACGACTGCTCTGCAAACTGTACAAAATAACAGAAGCCAACGGTATGTGCCACTTTTTTATATTTAGCTATAGCCTACATTTGCACTCATCATATACCGTAAATAACTGACATTGCTTACCAGCTGGACTGGGTAATTCAGGTAAATGCATGGTAATGGTGTTTTTGCTTAAAATGTTGTTTGATACTTGTTTTTCAATTTAGTTGGGATGGCCTGAAGATAAATATATTTTTATTTCATTGTGCACTGTTAAGTGTTGTAATAATTAAGCCAAATAAAATGAATGAAATATTTCTGAAATATGACTTGCTGATAGTTTGACCTGTTGACCCGGGGTCATGGCCAGGGCATGGCCCCTATAAAACCAAAGGGGTTCATATTTCTGTCTGACCCAGTTCCAGGGCCTTATCGGAGCATGTAGAGTTACCCGTACAGTATCATCTGAAACAGAAAGCCACAGAATTAAAACCCTTAAACAATGTCATGATCTATGTGGTTGGGGATCAGAGTTGACCACAACAAAATAAACCTGCCTGACAACATTCACTCTTGCATGCAGAGCTTCAGACTCTTTTGTTTAGAGTAGGCTATTTGAACCAACAGATATAAAACGCGTGTCATACCCCCCTGCCATCTCTTCACTAAACTACAGTAACATGAACACTAAAACCGATTCAGGATCTAAATGTTAAATATTTGATGATTTATTACTTTATCATTATCTCATCATGATTATTATTTATCCATTTTTACTTTGTGTTTATATGTGCTTTGTGTTATAGCCCGTGTCTCTGTTTTATTGCGTCACAACCAGTTGACCTTTGGGGACAAATTAAGTCATCGTTCATTGTTTCTGGGCAGTTTCTGGGACACAGATAGCATCTTGTAATCTATATTTTTTCAAAATGGTCTTTAAATCCAGGTATGACCCATGAAGTATCTAACTATGATATCTAACCTGCACAGCTGCTCTGCACAACATGGGGTCAGAAGCAGAAAATAGAGGCAAAACCTCAAACTAATCTGAATATATGGTGTGTATGTGTGTACATGGATACTAATTAAACTATGAGTGTATTTAATAAATTTCATTATAGATTTACATTTTTCTTAAAGAAGCCTAATCTGTATTTTTGTTGACCATGTAAATTGTAAATAAATTCATATAGATTATAAAAGAGTTTGACTTTTAGATAAAGTCAGAGAATGTTCCAGTATTTCCAAACATTACTGATATAAACAAACCTGCATACAGCATCAGCAACTTATGTCTAGTTTTAGTTTATATGTTAATATATCAATCTGGGAGCAGGTTCAATGCCTGTGTTTTAAATTTTGATGGTGGGAGGAACCCTTTGCATTGAGGATCATGAAGTGTGCAATTTCATTTCAGACATGATGATGAATAACATTAGAATAACCAACATGGAATAACATTTAGCACAGATAATATTAATTTAATCATCAAGTGACGATGGGGATTCAACACAAGGACACAGCTACAGCAGGTGAAATACATTAGTACAACTACTACTACTACTACTACTAATAAAACAGTCAAACTCACAACTCAGTTGGAGTATTGCTAAGAATTATGGGTTAGATATCCCTAATTGGCAGGACTACTACTGCACCAGGAGCTCTTTAAAGAATTATGGACCCTTTATCCCCAATTGTGTTTGGTAAACATGTTTATTGACTACTTTGTGAGAGAAATATCTGCGGGCACATGGCCACTTACATTAAGAACAGATAGGAATAATGGGAGCATTAATGGCTTACAAAAAGGAGGGCATCACCTTTTCACTCAGGTAGAGATAGAAACATGTGAGTGTTGACCCAGCATCAGCCAAATGAGAACACTTTTAACTGAACCAACTCAAAGGGTGGTCCAAAAATGTGTGATTTTTGAATCAGGCTACTTCTTTTTTTCAGTTGCTGAAAATAGTAACATGATCACTGATAAAGGCTGCTTAAATATAATCACCTGATTGCTTTGTGATAAGTTTACTTTTAAAAAGACAAAAGGTGCCTTAGCAAAACTATAACTTTGCTTCCCCTATAAATGAAAAATAGGGATGCATTTGATGCATTTGCTCCACTTGCTCCATTGCTCAGCTGTCTATGATCTCTAAACTTAAAAAAGTCTCTTGGGGCCATGCCAATAACCCAACAGGATGTCGGCCATTTTGAATTTAGTGATAAATGTTGGTGTATTTTTGGCCATGTACAGGCGCTATACTTCTCCTAGCAGATTAATCCGATCTACATTAAATTTGACTAGTGAAGAACTTCACAATGTTATAAACAATATAAGACAGCAAATACAATACTTAACAACCATATAGCCATTTGTCTTATTTTTACCACTATGTGCCACCTTTTTTATTTATTTTTTTATTTAGCTGCAGCCTACGTTTGCACTTTCATATAAATAGCTGACAGTGCTTACCAACTGGACTGGGTAATTCAGGTAAATGTATGGTAATTGTTATTCAATATTCCTTTTTTAGTTTCTTGCTTAAAATGGTCTTTGATAATTGGTTTTACATTTAGTTGGGATGGTCCCAAGATTAATACATTTTTATTTAACTGTAACTGTGCACTTAGATGTTGTAATAAGACAAATCAAAGAAAACTGTTAATGGAAGATTCATGAACTGTATGAAACGTGACTTGGTGATATTGTGACTTGTTGATATTGTGACCTGTTGATATTGTGACCTGTTGATATTGTGACCTGTTGACCTGTTGGCATGGCCCCTATAAAACAAAAATGGGTCATGTTTCTGTCTGATCCAGTTCCAGGACTTTATCTTTCCAGGGCCTTATCAGAGCGTGTAGAGTTACCTGTACAGTATGCTCTGAATCAGAAAGCCACAGAATTAAAACCTCAAACTAATCAGATTATATGGTGTGTGTATATGTATACTAATTAACCTGTCACTGTATTGAATGTATTTCAGAATAGATTCACATCAATTGTCTTAAAGAAGCCTGATTTGTATTTATGTTGACCATGTATATATATATATATATATATATATATATATATATATATATATATATATATGGGAGTAGGTTCAATGCCTGTGTTTTAAATTTTGATGGTGGGAGTAACCCTTTGTTTGTATTGAGGATCATAAAGTTTGCAATTTAATTTCAGACATGATGATAAAATTATTAGAACAAGATTCAGCAGAGATGAATTTAGTTTTCATTGAGTGATGACAAGGATTCAACACAAGGACACAGCTGCAGCAGGTAAAATACATTAAGTGCTATTAGAACTACTCCTACTACTACTAAAACAACCAAACTCACCACTCTTAAGTTTGAGGAGCATTGTGAAGAATTATGGGTTACATATCCCTAATTGGCTCCACTACTGCACCCGGAGCTCTTTAAAGAATTATGGACACTTTATCCTCAATTGTGTTTAGTAAACATGTTTATTGACTACTTTGGGAGGGACAGATGTGAGGGCACATGGCCACCCACATTAGAAACAGATAGGAATAATGGGAGCATTAATGGCTTAAAAAAGGAGGGCATCACCTTTTCACTCAGGAGACAGAAACATGTGAGTGCTGACCCAACATTAGCGGAGAGTGAAAACAGAAAATGAAAATATAATTTTCATTTATTTTTTTTTAAAATTTGTCTAAATTTGATAACTCTTTTTTTTTTTTAAACCAATTTCCTTGTTTTGTTTTTTTATTTATGTTTTTATTATGTAGACATTGACAGATGTATCTGTTTTTTTATTTTCACAGTTGTAGCTGATCATATTTTTATTACTGATTTTTCAATTGATTATTTGTTCAACTTACTGTGTCACTTTTAAAAGGGGAATCACTTTCAGGAATTTTGGCGAACCTTACAGTAGCCTACAAATGAAATCAAAACACGTGTATAGTAGGCAGACTTCCCATGATCTAAATCATGTGGAATCAACCACATGGATCAGGTTTGACCAGCTGAACACGTTTAAGGGCCGGGGCTGGTGTTGTATTTTGTTGCTGTTTTTACAGATATTGTCTGGCAGAACCTGACATTAACATGACACCGCCCCCGATTCGCCTGCATGCCAAATGCTTGAGCCCATATTCTTCAATATGACCTGTGAAAATAAACACTGTACATTGATGCACACACACTGAACACACCCACATACTCTCTCTACTCCTGTGTTTTGAGACCACTCTTAAATCTAAACATTGTAGATGACATGTGATTTCTGGAATGATGTTGTAGACTAAAGTCTACTGGGGCAGTCGGGGTGGATCAGGGTTTCCATAAAAGAGGATGGACACCCTTGATCTTTTCAGATATTCACTAAGGAGAGGAACAGGGCAGATTTGGGGAACTGAGCGGACACAAGGAGAGGAAGAATCCAGACACAGAAAGATCATCTCATTTGAAAAAGAGAGAACAGATTTATTGGATTATTAGATTGGATTGGAACTGAAATAACTTAATCTGCAATCAAATCCTTCACACTTAAATGCATATTGTCGTCACTGGGCATCTCTGTAGGCCTAATTGCATGGACGACATAATGTCAAGGTGTGTTTTCTCTGTTCAATTTAGGTTTGCATGAAGTTTAAAAAATATATATTATTGTTGCAATGATATTCTCCTGAGTGCGTCTATTGTTTTCTGTAGTTATCATTTTCAGAGTGACTGTCTCACTGTCTACACTTTCAGCATGGGTTCGTTAGTGTTGAAATGCATGCTGCTGTGTGCATTGATGCATGGAGCGGTGTGTGCCTGTATGCTGAAGAATCACACCATATGGATTGAGAGGCACGACTGTGGCCAGTGTACGGCCATCAACACTACCATCTGCAGCGGCTACTGTTACACACAGGTAAATACACACTCTCACACTGTTCGCGGTAACTCTTCATCTGAGCATTTTGTTTAAGATGCAAAATAGTGAAGTGTTGATGCAACATACTGCAACGTATACTTTGCTTCAGCATCTTAAATCTTCTAAATCTCTGATTTTGCTATGTTGTAGGTCAGCCATCGTCAACTGGCGGCCCGCGGGCCAGATTTGGCCGGCCAAAGCTTTTAGTCTGGCCCGCAGAATAATCACGAATTCAGAAAATGTAAACAGGAAAAAATGCGTTCTGTTATTTAGCATTTCAATCATTTACAGCAGGTAACATTACACAGGTAGAGCACAAACCCAGCACCCTGTATTTGCATCTCTATTCACATGCCGGGATTCTGTAGGCTAAGTTCAATATGTGGATCAAAATGAAAATCATATTTTTGTTGGGTCTAGATACGTTGTGCAAGTAATATGGGTAGAAGTGTGATAATATCTTACTTAATTGTAACACAATTATTGACACACACCCCAACTCGTGTAAACAGTCCTTGTTTCCCCTTTTTTAGGACACCAATTTGAGGGGACGGCTCGGGAGGAGTTTCCTGATCCAGCGCAGCTGTGTGCCTCTGTCCTTGGTATACCGAGCCGCCCATGTGCCAGGCTGCCCTCAGGATCTCAACCCTCAGCTGTTTTATCCTGCGGCCAACCGCTGCAGCTGCAGGCGCTGCGACACGCGCACACATCACTGTGTTCGCAACAGCCGGATCCTTAGTGACCGGTGTACCGTGACCCTTGGCGGTGTGAAGAGCCAGACGCCGCCCTATGTGGGAACCTGACAATATGCTAACCAAATGCACATGCATGGAAATGCGACAGCTGATGAACTTTCTGCTTGTTGATGTTAGTGTTGTGCATCTCAGCTCCTCATGTTGTTTTCTCTAGTTTGTTAGGCAATGTAGGCTATTGCTATAATACAGTTGAACATGTATTGAACTTTATTGTGAAAATTGTGTAAATTAATTAATGACAATGAATATACAAGCAACAGATGAGTGCACGTGTATTTCCATATTAAAGAAAGTCTATCAGTTTGGGGGAAGAATGGTTCATTTAAGTGAATTAACAAGGGTTTCTGTAGGGGTTCACACTACTGGGAATACTACTTGTTTGCACAAAGTTGCCTATAGACCTTTTTCACGGCAGACATGTTGACATGTCATAGTAGGAAAAATCAGGTGTATTCAAAACCATTAATGATGGCTGCATTCCACTTAGGTATTGTGCATGCCTGGCGTCATTAATTAATGTGGCCTAATCAGTTAGACCTGTGTCTGCCAACCCTGTGAGAAACTTTTAGGAAAAGTTGCATCATGATCAACTGTGGTATGAAGGTTCCTGAGACGAGTTGGCCCATCCCACTTTACAAATACTACACTCTTTTCATTGGCCAAGACGTCAGGTCTGAAACTATCCTGGCTGCTTCATGCGCTTCCTTGCTTTTTCCATTCATTCAGCCCTGCAGCGGTGCGGAGGGAAATACAGAAGAACTTCTAAAGCAGCACCTAATCTTCCATTTTAAGGTGAGTCATGCATGTTCTTACCGAGACATAACGTTATCATGTTTCATTCGAGTACATTGACATATTTAAGCTTTCTAGTTATCCTAATCAGTAGGCCCCAGAAGTAACGTTGGCCTATTAAAGTAGAAGGGCAGGTGTGCAAAGTGCGCAACTTTTGGTTTAGTGTAGACCTATCCGTGTAAAATGTCGGAACATATTCTGTGTTCCGTGGAATCCTGTATCCTGAATAGAAGTTCCAGCTAGGCTTTGCCAAAAGCCTTTGGGCTCCTAGCTGTTACCATATGGGTGTTACCTTTTTAGGTCCACCAATTTTCAATTGGAATGCGAAATTGATGGTAGCACTCAATATATGGTCATAGCATACGTCTTCTAGTCTTTCGACAACAACCCCCCCCCAAAAAAACAAAACAAACAAACAAACAAAAAAAGGACCACTTGGGGCGCTTTCGAGCTTAACCTGACACCCATTTAGGCAGTTTCAGTAAGCAAAAGGGTGAAATTTAGGTAGCGACATTCTCACTTCAGGTTTGGAGCATTCGAGTTTCTTCTTGAAGGGCTTTACTTTATTTTATTGTACAATTCTCGCATTCATTAAAGCGAAATGTTTACCTTTTTATCTATACTTTTATGTAGGCAATACTTTTATTCAGTGCAATAATTACATCCATACCAGTGAAGTGTTTAATTTATTCTGGTGCAATACAAACTTGTATTCTAGTGCAAACTTACATTGGATTTGTCTTCTGTTGTTAGCTGTGGATGTTGGTTTGCTTGAGTTGTTTTTGTCTCAGTAATATTTTTCCTGTCTTTTATTTTAGGAGTAGTGCTCTAAATTTAATTGTATTCCGTCAAATGACAAATGCTTCCTATTCTACATTTCTATTTCTAGTCTAGTTTTTAATTATGAATGTGTATGAAATTAAGCAGACATTGTATGTTGGCACCTTTTGCACAGCTTGCACAGCCATTGTCATGTCATCTAACTTATCCGACTCTCTTAATCCAAACCATTTGACTGCTACAAATGTTATTAGATGGTAGGTAAATTATGAATTAGAGTTTTGTGATCGTGAGGCTTTTGGACAGGTCCTCTTGCAACTGGAACTTATTCCCTCACACATTAGGCAGGTGTATCCTTAAAAACTACTTGGCTTGTGGTGGTTTGATTTCGGTCTGGTGATGACAACTGACCCTGGCCTATTTCTTGGCTGGCGGTGCAGTGGGTGGAGAGTAATGTTGAATTTATCCCTGGATCTAGAGGGCTGGACTTGCGTCTCTCTATATATATAACCCTGAGCTTCTTTCCACTCCTGCCTTGCTCAGTGTCTCTCAGGGACTCCCGGCCTGCTCTCCCTCTGCGGCCTCCTCCTTTTGTGCTGACCAACTTTTGCACTCAAAACAACCAAGAACCATGGCCCAGCAACAGAAGATTAGGTATGAACCGGCTCTGTCCAATCAGGATACAGGAACCATCAAGCATGATACAGCATGTAGAGCAAAATAGGAATAAAGCATGTTTTGGTTATTTAATTCAATTAATTTAATATAGTAAACAGTTCTAGTTTGCCATAATTGAAATCGTAGGATGGGTAATGTTTCCTGCACATGTGTGTATGTTGTTTGATTTACTCTGTCGACAAGTTATTTTTGGATGAGCAGATTCCCAGAGGCAGTCACTCTATACCCAGTTCTGTTGCAATGCTAATGCCTCACATGCAGTATACACACACTTAAAACACTTAATGAATGACTTTCCTGTGGAGATAATGTCCTTAAGCGTGTGCTTTACCCAACCAATCATTGTACTGCTTCAGTTTTAGTAGATTATGCAACCTTACTTGACAGTGACACACCTTTGCTCCACTCGTTGAAATTTTGTGAGAAAGGGAACGATTGTTATGCTCATGTCTGTTTCAACTTGTCTTCAACAGCCTCCCAGCCAAACTGATTAATGGAGGGATTGCAGGCATGGTCGGGGTTACCTGTGTGTTCCCAATTGACCTGGCCAAGACCCGCTTGCAGAACCAGCGCAGCGGGCAGCAACTCTACAAGAACATGTAAGAGTCAAACCCACCAAAAAAAACAACCCTTTCTCTTGATTTTGAAATTGTAAACTTATTGAAATGCACATGCATACTGTTAATAGCCCTTTCTTACCATGCAGGTTTTTTGCCAGTCTATTCAGCATCACCTTTCAGTGATACCTTTACAGGAAGGTGTTGCCCTGTTTAGATTTCACATTAAGCTTGACAAACAGAGCTCAGCAAAGGCTGATGGACCCAAAACTGTCCAGATTCTCAGTATTTATTTAGTAAGCCCTTTTTGTGAATACATTGATAATCAACATCATATATACCAACCATCTCCTTGTATAAAGGCTCTTCCCATGACACATTTTCATTTCCAAGCCCTGATTGTGTTGTAT
This sequence comes from Sander lucioperca, assembly GCF_008315115.2. Lineage (NCBI taxonomy): Eukaryota > Metazoa > Chordata > Actinopteri > Perciformes > Percidae > Sander > Sander lucioperca. Next base: position 24,072,431 of record NC_050184.1, on the reverse strand, counting down.
TACACTCACTTAATTATATTATGCATAAACATTAAGTGTTTTCTATTAATAATTTGCATAACTAATCCATTTCTGTTTTGTTTTTTCCCTCCTTCAGGATGGATTGCCTAATAAAGACAGTTAAATCTGAAGGCTACTTTGGCATGTACAGAGGTAAGACTAGCCATATTGTCCATACCATACTGACTTTTTTTAGGATGTACCTGAATAGTCTCCTTGAAGAGAATATCAAGGATTTCATATCAACGTTTTTGAAATCTGTGATATACTTTGGCCTAAACCAACCAATTTAATCGGACTCCCAAAGAAGGATGTTTTTCTTATGTCGAGTTTCTTTGATTTATTTATTTATTTATTTTTTTTCATCCTCCATGCCTCGGTGCTTGGATCAAATTACATGTAAATTAGTGAATCAGTGGTTCATCTTGTAAAACAGTGACCACATAACCACAACAGACTTCACTGAAGCAATGGACATTTTATGCCTCACGTAAACCATTGTTGCTTTATCTGATTGATTGACTTCTGTGATGTGGAATTAATTTCTTTTACAGACCTCTTTCTGTATTCACAATGTTTCATTAGAATTACGTTTGCCAATGCTTGTTATTGCAGGTGCTGCAGTAAATCTCACCCTGGTAACCCCAGAGAAGGCCATCAAACTAGCTGCTAATGATTTCTTTCGCCACCAGTTGAGCAGAGATGGGTAAGTATTAGCACTGAATAAGACAGCCTCCTGTACTGCAATATAATTCTTGATTATTTTTTTTAACCACATCTTTGTGTCTTCAGTGGCAAGTTGACAGTGATCAAGGAGATGTTGGCAGGATGCTGTGCAGGAATGTGCCAGGTCATCATCACCACACCCATGGAGATGCTCAAGATCCAGTTGCAGGATGCTGGCAGGCTAGGTAATTAAAAGGAACTCAGCAGAATAGATTACCAGCTCACCAATAATGCTTTAGGATGTTCTTGTTAACTGCCTGGTGAAAAACGGTTAGAATGTTTCCTTGTCTGCCAGCGGCCCAGCAGAGGATGGTGCCCAGTGTAGTAACAACTCTGAAGATGGGGGGTACCAGTGCAGTTCTTAGCCGTTCCTACAACACCAACCCTGCGCCTCAAGTCATGCGAGTGTCAGCCACACAGATCACCAGAGAGCTGCTGAGGACCAAAGGAGTCACAGGACTGTACAGGGGACTCGGAGCCACATTGATGAGGTAAGATGTAACTGGTTTTCCATCTTTAGTCAACGGTCTCTTAATGTGGTTAACATGCTTTGTTTTGTTGCCTTTTCAGGGACATCCCATTCTCCGTTGTGTACTTCCCTCTTTTTGCACATCTGCACCAGCTCGGCCAGCGTTCATCTGAAGACCCATCTGTGCCCTTTTATTGGTCCTTCATGTCTGGCTGCCTGGCTGGATCCATTGCTGCTGTGACTGTCAGCCCTTGTGACGGTAAGTGACTCAGTCTATGCAGATAACTGGTCACCGAACATTTTAAGTTGTTTCACAGTTTTAATAAATTCAACTACGATAAGCTTTGTATGTCTTGTGCAGTGGTCAAGACAAGGCTACAATCGCTGAAAAAAGGAGCTAATGAGGAAACTTACAATGGAGTGGTGGACTGTGTCAGGTAAATTAGTCAGTCATCAAACATTATGCCTTACCCTCACCAGGGTTCGCATGAAGGACACAGGCTACATGCTAATCCTGTGCTCTCTCTTCCATTGCAGAAAGATCCTGAGAAAGGAGGGTCCTGGAGCGTTCCTCAAGGGGGCCAGTTGCCGGGCCCTTGTTATTGCCCCACTCTTTGGCATTGCACAGGTTGTGTACTTTGTAGGAGTTGGAGAGTTCCTGCTGGGGTACACACCCTACAACATTTACTCTGCATAAACAAGTTGTTTCCTAGTCTTTCTGCTGCCTCATTAAATTACAGGCAGCTATGCCCTGGGCATAGCCATTGACCCAGCTCACTATTACTGTGTAACTTCTTTATTTTTGGAGGCTTTCTGAGTAAAATGCTAAAGTGACCAGAGAGCTGCCATTTTATTTCAAAATGGTTTCAAGTTATGCCTTTAGCATGACTCAATCTTAAATTGAAACCTTCCTGTCGATGAGCTTCAGTGAAGATTATTGCGAGAACAGAATGGCCTTCCTCACTGTGGGACTTGATAGTCCAACATTGGCCACTGTTTCACTCAGGTCAGACTTGGATACTTCTGTGGAACCAAACCTTTTCCCCCCTGCTTTCTTAGGCCTAGTCCACATGTACACAGGTAGCGTAAACAAGTGTGTTGGCCTTTCGTCCACACACAGTCCACACCGGTGTTTTAGGTCACTGTAAACTGAGCTTTTGGGAAACTATGGCCAGGTTGAACGCTTTTAGAAACACTGATTGTCTGTTGTCATGTAGGGAAAACGGAGTTTTTGGCTTTAACGTGAGCGTGTGCACTGTTATCTTTTTGTGAGGTGTCACAAATGAGGCAACATTTCTTGCAATGGCAGACGTGGCCAAAATAGTGCTGGAAACGGGCTGGTTAACTTGGCTTGCGTGAGTTCTTGCATTTATTCACCGACAAACTGTACACACAATGCGCTTCTACATCTTCTCCACCACTCACTCGCTAACACGTGGGCTGCAGCTGCCGTTGTGTGTGCAACATGCATGGTGTGGCTGTGCCACTGTGTACGTGTACTGTCATGCGGCTCATGTGTGCAGAAGACAATGGTGCGCATTAGCTGTATAATGGCACTTCATCAGTATATCACTGCTACATAATCCAACACTGCACAACGCAAACGAACAAAGGAAAAACCCATTTTTAAAAATACCAGTGTGGATTAGGCCTTAGATTTAGCCTTTATCCCTAAATATGCTCCATATCAATTGCTCTTTTAACCTAACCTTTATATCCCCTCTAACTGCCTTGGAGACTACTAGGTATGGCTGTTACATGTTATTGCAAAAGAAACCTTACAGTGCAAGGGAGGCTCTACTAACTAATACCAATGGCAGAATATGGAAACATTACTGGAATAGCTTCAATCCTGTTTTTAAAGGGTTACATGTGAAACTGGGCCATGGATGTTGATCCCGGTATATGTATATACTGTTTGTTTTTAAGCAGATATAATTTGATGAATAACTTCTCTCACAAAATTGTCAGGTGTTGTCCTCTGAACAACCTGGTTTGGAAAAGGGATTGTTTAAGGGGTCATAGCCTATGAACGAACAAACGAAACATTTGGACTTCCCGTCCACCAGTATGCCATACAGTGATCCTGTGTTGTACTAATTTCCATTACAAGGAGTGATTTCCCTATGCTATTGTTTGCCCATTCTCTTAATCTACACTGCGTTATAATTGCTTACAAGACTTAGCTGACATAGGTACTTTCTGGTGTGTTTTTTCCAGAACAATTGTGGTTGAGGTATTTGGGTTTTCTACTGGACACTGAATCACTGTGGCAGCATACACAACTCTTGTTTATTTAACATGCAAACTTGAACTCTGTGACACAATAAGGCCTTCTGCAGTTAAATTTGGAGAGCTGCATTTTTGTGGAGGATATGTTGTTTGATGGTGGTAAGCTAGTCTAATGATAGGCAATACTTAATTAATGGGATGTGCTTTTGGGACCAAGTCTTATGGAAAAGCTACAACATAACCTAAACATAGCCACTTTCTCTTAGACTGTGGTTGTGACTGGTCAGGTTTTCTTGTCAGTTAGAGATATAGGAGCCCACACAAATGTACCATGTTAGGCATTTAGAAGCAGAACAGAGTGTAATGTTGGGCTACACTCACCCATTTCTGGAAAATATCACAGGTCAAAGTACTTTCAAGAGTTTTATGTAAATATGTGTACTGTTTCAACCAGTTCAGTAGATTATTTATTTTTCAGATATACATTTTTAAATGCTGAATAAATATTTGTAAATGCAGTGTTTACTTGTGTTATTTGTGCTGTATAGCCTGAGGAATTGTATATTCAGTCATGTATTCTCTGGTAGGGCTGTTGGAAATAATAGCAGGTTGACTGCAGACAGTATCAAACCTTTTCTGATGCAAGCTTAAAATGTGTTGCCATGCTCTGCTACGCACACTGGCAGGAAAAATGCTCATGCTGCACCAGTGGGGTAACTATATACTGGGGAGTCCTGGAGCCTCTGCTGCATCACACGCATAACTAAATATTCAGCTGTCCTTGAAGCTCAAGTGCAGAAAGATGAAACTCATGCGACTAAACCTGGAAGCCTATTTAATCACAGGGGATATTGAATACAATCAGCTGGGAAGAGATATATATTTACTGTGATGTGTGCTGAAGGGATTCATTTTTACATTTGTGTTCCCTTACAAATGAATAAAAGTTTGTGTGTAGGGGAGGGGGAGGTTCTACTTAAAAAGGGGGAAAAAAGGGAATCTTCCTTGTATTCCTTTTTTTTTCTAATGCCAACACTACACCGTTTTCACGCAAGATCTGATAAAATAATACGGTGCATGAATTACATTTGGCAAGATGTGGAGTTTTTTTTTTTTTTTTTTCCCCATTACTGGAAAGGATTGGAAGTGTGTGGACTTGCTGGTATATTTTCAGGGCCTGAAACCAAGCAGCCAGTGGAGTATGTGACTAAGGCTGTGTGTGGAATGGTGGTGTCTGATGCTGATATCATGATTTAGAGATGTCTTTGATGAGAGATTTAACAAGTTGTTGAATATCAAAAAAAACTATTAGAAACATAGATGCAAAAATACTTCAAAAAAGTCAAAAGCTTTAGACAAAGACATGATTTGTTTTTTGCATAGCACCCCATCTTTGAACCTTTTTTAAAAAAAAAAAAAAAAAAAAAAAAAGCATATTTACGAAGTTATATGGGCAGCTTTACTGAGTAAAACACAACCCCCTCAAATCTGGAACATAAACTGATATTCAAAGACCTGTTTTATCTTTTTTATTAGCAGTCATCCAAATGACCCAGTAAACATGCTAATTGGGCCCTAAAAGAGACGCATCATTTTAATTACTAATCTGTTCTTGTGTCAGTTCCTGTGAAAGATTACTAGATTTCATTATAACGGTAAATAACTATACACTGATATCAGAAAGTGTGAACCTCTGTGATGAAATAAGACCCAGAAAACAGTGTAAAACTTTAAAAGCTTTATTAAACTTCATACACCTACTTCCTGAGAAGCCTGGAATGGTATTCAAATAAATTAACACAATCAACTATGAAAGGCTCGACTGGGTACACAGTGTGTCTTTTTACGTGCACGGTACGTTTCATCTCCAGATTTGCACAAATATAACTGAGTAACACAGCAACAGCTTTTTGTGGATTGAGTTGCACTGAACTGTTCCTAGTTCATCCTGTTTTAACTCCACAGAGTGACAGTGAAGTGACTGTTGTGTCTCATCACTCCTCAGAGTAAACACTGTCTGCTGGAGTGGTAAGAAAGCCTTGGTGGTCTCCTCACTTGTCTCACATTAAACTGAAATCTATAAATTGAAAAATAAAAAAATGACCAGGGCCCGTGTTCCACATAGCTTGAGTATTCTTTTATGACCAAGAGACTTTTAAAATAGTTGGCAGACAAATTGTCACTTTTACCACTTCGGCTCTCAATTGACATTGAAGACAGTCAAGTTTGACACTGAAACACACCAAAACAATAATGGCAAGTCCAATGTGTGTGACAATTAATTGCAATCCAACTCTACAAACATATGTACATCTTTTGCTACGATTTTTTTGCTACGTTCAAACAGCCCGTTGTTCAAAAATAGCTTGTTATCAAAGAAAGGCACATTAAGAAGCTGTTTTAGTTGCGTTGATTTGCTTTGACTATTGCACTGTCATGACTACATGAACACTGTACAACTACTGCAAGCCTCTGTCTACACACAGCATGTTAAATAATAACTATCACATCGACCACAAATAATGTACAACTACAAGAAAACTCACACATATTTACATACCAGATCCCGTAATAAACCCAACAGTGGCCTGATTGAACCTGGATCAATGGAAGTGATTCCAGATGGGCATGTCTGTCCAATCCTCTTATCTGCCGAGATTAATGAGATGTGAGGAATACAGGGGTTATTTCTCACTTTTTGTTTTGTTGTGGGTGGTGTACTTTTAAGGCACAGAGGGGAAAAAAGATGCAGATAGGAAAAGATCAAAGGCCTGGCTTGGATAACCAAATTCCACAGCTCCACTGCCTATTCTAGCATATATTTAGCTGTCCACATGACTTTTTGACACGCAGTCAACAAAGACTCGAGGATACTCTCTTAGGTAAGAGAGATCATATATATATATATATATACATATATATTAATATATACAAGGAGCTTTTCCTTTGTGATAAAAGGGAATTTGGTTTTCAGTTCAGCTGGATTGTGCTTTGATTCTTGGATTTACTTTTCCTGCTGCTCCAGGCAAGTTTTTTTTCTGTTTCATAGAAGACTCTTGAAACTTGCTTGAGTTGTGTAACACACCACATACTGGCATTGCAAGAAAAATATGAAGTATGCATGATTTGTTGTACAGTAAATGGACTAAAATGTGGGTATAGTTGCTTAACAATACTACTCTCATGTCTGTAAAGTAAATATGAAGCTACAGCCATCAGCTGTTAGTTTAGCTTAGTATAAAGACAGAGCCAGGCTAGCTGTTTCCCCCTGTTTCCAGTCTTTGTGCTAAGCTAAGCTAACTGTGGGCTGCAGCTTCAGATTTACCGACATGATAGTGCTATCAATCTTCTAATCTAACTCTCGGCGAGAAAGTTATCCCAAAATACATATCCCAAAATGTTGAACTAATCCTTTAAGGTATCTGCAAATTTTTGTCATTGTACAGTTTACAGTGTGTGTGTGTGTGTGTGTGTGTGTGTGTGTGTGTATACGGTATGTGTGTGAGTAAAAGCACTGGGGATGCATTCCCGAAACGTTCACTGGCCATTCCCTCTCTCTTGAAACCCCACTCTGATTCCACCAATCAGTATTCCCTACGAGATTCCTGACAACCTTTTTTAAGGCTGTGGTCTCACGTAACACAACATTGCTGTGCTTGTGTGTCTGTGCGCGTTCACGTGTGTGTTAATTTGTGTGCACAGATAAGCAAACTCAGCTGCTTTCCCCTCAGATTGCTCTCTCAGGGCCAAAGTTTTCCCACGGTCAGGTCAGTGTCAATGCTGTGTGAAAAAGCATTAACACTGCTGCTACAGTATGTCGGTTAAAATTTATAATGGCAGCCAAATGGCCATGAGGAAAAAACTATTTGACAGATTGTCAGGTCAACATCAGACATTATACTGTTCCCACTGTGTGGATAGTTATAAAAGTAGAGCATGCTATTTTGCTCATGACTGCAAATAAATAAATAACATTTCAGAGAAAATAGTGGAAGATCAGGCCAAAAGAGCTGGTTTGAGCACCATAGTGGAAAGGATTTTCTTTTTTAACATGATCTATTTCCCGGGTCCCTGAATGGACAAAGGTTGGCTTTTGATCTGAAGGCTGTACAGTCTTTCAGGGCTGGGTACAGGAGGGGCAGAGTTCAAGTATCCAGCTTAGATGACCTCTCTGCTGTTGCGAATGGCACAACAGAGCACCATACTGAAGATCATCCCAATGACCTGTTGAGAGGAAAACAGATTTTTAATAAAGTAATTTGCACTCATAATGTGTGCGTATTCGTGTGTGTTTCTTCTCAGATCCTGACTCACCATGACTCCAGCAATGCCAATGCCCACGTATCCAATGATGTAGAGTTTACTGTTGAAGAACTCCTTGATGCCTGCCTCACAGTCCTGCAGACCAAAGACAAAATGAGTCAAGCAGGGTCTAGTGAAGCAGGATGGTTTGTATGTCACCATGACTCATTAATTAGACAACAAAGGGGCAGAATTTAATTTCCGCCCTGAGTCTGGGACTGGTGACAGATCTTACCTTAATATCTGTTGCAGGATCAGGGCAGGGGCTATCTGTGGTTCCACAACAGTTCAGCTGAAAGAAAAACATGGTAAGATTGGAGTATGTATAAGTTAATATTCCTTTTTTCTCTGCAGTGTTACCCTAAATATTTTATTTTTTACTTACTACTTTCTGGTATGAGATGATCAATGTGCCGTTATTGTTTTCATTGTAGCTTGTTGTGTAGAAGTTCTGAACGTCTTTGATAATCTGTATGAGAGGGGACAAGTGAATGACGCGTTCCATTACGATTCATCAAAGTCACTGCACTACTTAATCGGTAAAATTTTAAATGTACCTTGTCTTTGTTTAAGAATCCAAACACCCCTGCTGCCACCTCCGCACCAAAGATGATCAACAGACAGGCAAAGAACTAAAAAATAATCCACCGAAACAATCAAGAGAAATAGGTAAATAGATGTATCCAACTGAAACAAAGGCATTTCAGTTTAGTCTTTGCTCTTGTAGTTTGTATGTATTTGTACTTACGGAACCCAGCAGGCATTGAGATTCCCGAACAGCTCCACAGCAGCCAAAGAAACCAACCAGCATCACCAGACTGCCAGCACCTATCAGGATATACACACCTGGAGGAACAGGGAAAAAACATGGTAAACACAAATGCAAGGTAAATAAGACCGTTAATCATGAGGCAAACATCCATCAGAATCAGAGTTCAAAATTAACTTTTTGGTCCACCAGCCAAATGGCTAGTGAATGTTCACATTTTACCAGCCCCTCTATAGATTACCATTGCTTTTTTTGGCCAGTGAGTGAAGCACATTTACCAGCCACTTGCATATTTTACCAGCATTTGGCTGGTAGATGGTGCTAATTCTGAACCCTGATCAGAATACCTTTTAATTTGATGCATTCTAATCATTAAGATCATTAAGACATACCAGCTTAAAACACCTATAAAAGTGGTTTGATTCCCCACTTCATCTCTGTTAAAATACTCAGCTTTTCCAAGCCAGTTCATCTGGCATTTGGAATTTACAGAAGCACCAGCAGGGGGCAGCATATAGCTAGAAATGTAAGTTGAAACACAAGCAGAGGAGCTCCTACAGTGGTATTTACATTTCAGACTGTATTATTTATATGCTCAGTGCTTAGATTCTTTTTTAGGAGTGAACCCACTTATTGTGCCTTTTAATTGTCCCCTCATATGAGATGCCTTGTAAATTGCCTTGTTGCCAAGAGCCTGATGTCGGGGGAGCTCTAAGTGGGACTTCCTTAGATGCCCTGATCTCCCAATAACCCTCTCATTAGGAAAGGTAGATGTAGGCCTACATCATGGGTAGGTCTGCAGGGAGGAATTCAACAACAGATAGGTTCCACCAATGATACAGGTGGGGTCTGTTGCCAGGCGACAACTCTGCAGAGGATGGGGTGAGAGAGGACGTGTCAGGTAATGCAGGCTCAGGTGGGGACAAGAGAGGAAGATAGTCCATAGGATCCTGATGTGTCAACAAAAAGACCTGATGTGATACAATAATTTGGTTGGGTGCTTCATTTCTTCTGTTGTTAGGAAGGAGAGATTAGTTATTGCCTTAGGATCAGTTAGCATGTTGATCAGCTTTTAACTTCTCACAGCTGGTGACTAGTGATGCTGCTGCATTCACATACTTGGTGACGCATTGGTTTTCTCTTTAGCTCTTAGTCTAAATTTGTTTGTCATTTTCTTATAATACGCCATACAAAAAAGGGAACTTTTGTGTGGGCTTGACGCCACGGGAACATGGCGTAGCAACTGTTGAGCGCTCTCAGCTGTGTCTGTGGGGACAGAGCTCTCACTGTCAAAGCCATGTGTAGCACTATACTCTCAGAGGACCTGACAACAGCCACCCATCCTCAGTCAAACCACATGGACATCTGAGTCGTAGAACACACACACGCACACACGCACGCACACGCGCGCGCACACACACACACACACACACACACACACACACACACACACACACACACACTCACACAGATGAGGTAATGAAATACCTTTACAGTATTGTAGGCTTTTGTATAAACATAAAAATAAAACTATGCAACAGTAAACTGGCTTCAGAGAAGAGAATGGTTTAATCTTTCAAACTGTTAAAATAACTGACATTAGTATAAGTTTTACACTGATTTCTATGATCAGAGAGAGGGGGTAGATAGCTAAATACCTCTCTCTCTTCCTCTTGCCCAGTCATTTCATTTGACGTCCCATCTTGTTTTCCTTCAAATCTTTGCCATGGATCCCCATCTGTTTCTATGATTGCCCTCTTCCATATGCCTTTTTAACTGTCCCAACACTCAGTGTCTCCTGCTTCTCCTCCTCCTCCTCCTCCTACTCCTCCTCCTATTTCATCTCTCTTTCCATTTGGCCAGGGTGACTGATTGAAAAGTGGTTAGCAGCCCTGTGGTTTCCCTCATGATTTACGCTCTATGTACAACAGTCATTTCCTGTTATTCACACTCATCCCCAACTCAAAAGAAGCAAGCTCACGCCTAATAATAAAAAAAATGTAAACATTTAACTGTGTATGACAAACTTGGTATTGGGACTCCCATCAAGCTATGACAATCACAAACATACATAGTCACACACAAAAAGACTTGTGAAGAAGCACTCAATCATTTTCCATTACACCCAATTTCTGTGTGTGTGTGTGGTTGGCTTTTATAGCTTATGGAGTGAGTGAGTGTGTGTGTGTGTGTGTGTGTGTGTGTGTGTGTGTGTGTGTGTGTGTGTGTGATGTGCATGGAAGCCTGTGGTAGGAGTATCCCCTTTGACATAGAGACATACAATTATTCATAGGCAAAGGGAGTTGCACTGCATTTAAATAAACAGTTTTAAAGCCCTCTCCAGAAATGAGAGAACCATGACATTTTGATAGGTATGTGGTACTAATGTGTTAATGTGCATATTTTAAAATTGTATTATATTATTAGAATATAATAAAATGTCAATCTTCAATATATGCCACTTTCTTTCTCTCCCTGCCCTCAGGATCAGCTATGGACTACTATGGAGTGTCACATTTTGCAAAATTCGTTGTTTAATTAAAAAAAAGATACAATGGTGTCATGATGTGATACATTTTAAATGTTGCAAAAATAGGGAGAATGCATCATACATTTTCATTTTCCATTTCATATCGCTTTGCTGATACTTTAAAGTGTAACAACTGAACTTTCCTTGATCCATTTAGAGTGGTTTCTGAGCAACATAAAAAAGACACAAACGTAAGCAGTGTTTAAAGGAAACGCAATATATAATTACTTGCAACAACAGGAGCACTTCAACAAACTTTGAATAACGCCTGCTGTGAATTGTTCAATACATTGACTGTAGAGATTACGTGAGGTGTGCTCTGGTACTCACCAATGAAGAAAGTGTCTGGAGCCTTATCACCATTGAGAAGAGACACAGTTTCTGGGTCAAAACGCAGCCACAGTCCCACTGCCAGAACAAAGGATCCCATCAACTACAGAGAGAGAAGAAAGAAAGACTTGTAATAAGCTTTTGCTACGTACTTATTTCAGAAGAAAATGCATATGAATCATTAACAAATACAGGACCTCTGTAAAACAAGGGGTACAATGTCTTGCGCTGTCGAGACTCATGCAGACTTTAATTGTAACCAAACCCAAATAAATACCCACTTTAGATGTAGTAATATCAATTAAAATGGCACATGGTTGCAGACCACCCTTTTTACAGTCAGTTACTATGTAAGTAGAACATCTATTTTCTGTTGTTTCATAATGAAGCATGTCTTATCATTTATATCCAGGCTTTTGATCTGACGTCATTGCTGTAAATTGGTTTCAGCATTCATCACAAACACAAGGCTCTTTTCATCTAAAGCACAACAGTGGAGGTATGATTTTCAGGCCTTCAAGAAGGCTTGTTCTTTTGCTCTCCCTAAATGTGATTTTCCACATAAATACAGAAAATAGTGCTGTGGAGTTTCCACTTCGGCCCTCCACTCTTTGCACTTAGGAAACAGAAGTATACTCTCAATAAGAGTTATTTAGGCTAATATGTAATATTTTGTGTCAAAACAATAGGTCTGAATATCTGTCTACATCGTGGGTAGATCATTTAAGTGTTCTAAATGAATCGGTCAGAGCTAACTTATGTAACTTTGAAACACCCTTTCTGGCGTCACAGTAGGAAGAAAATGACCAGCTTGGCTGTGGGCAGCAGTGTGGCACCTTGAGCTTAAACAGGCTCTCCTGTTTGTTTGGAAATGTGGTTACATGTTGCTCATATTTTCCTTCATCTAAACCACCATCAGCATACATTGAACAGAATCACACTCCTTGTAATGCTCTTGCTTTAAAAAACTTGAATTCTCTAAGTGGTCAGAAGACATTGAAGTAAATGCTTTGTTTTCCTGAGATCTGAGATGCTCTCAGGGGCAGAGACTGTGGTGGGTGCTCCACTGACAGATCAATACAGAGAGGTTTTAATGATGATCACTGAGCCCATGCCCCCTGAGGATTATTCAATCTAAAAACCTTTTGAGCTGAGCTTCAAAACAACAGTGTCTATATGTGTGTGTATGTGTGTGTGTGTTATTGTGCGTGCGTACATGCGTGCGTGTGTGGGTGGGCGTGTGCAGAAAAATAAAATAGTTTGTCTAAATGGAGAGTATTAAGGAGTGCTTGTCACATGGTCTCTGTGTCCTAGATCTCAGTATTTAGGTAGACCGCTGTTGTTTCTGAGTCCTCAGGCTCTGTTAAGTGATTTTATTTAGAGAAACAAACCTTGTTGCTAAGTTCAGACAAAAACAAACACAAAAAATTTTACTTTGTGACTCAACTCTGCCTTTTTATGGTTCTGCAATTTCTCTTTCATTCTTTATCTTCTCGTCCTCACTGTCCATACTCTTCTCCTCCTCTACTCCAGGTCCACAGGTTATATTTCATGGTGTTGGTCTGAAGTAAAGCCAGTAGTTCAGTTGTAAAGCATTGGAATAAGACAGGTGTTGGGAAGCCGGCTTCCTCCGAAGCTGAGGATTTAGTGTCATGCATGGTGATGGATGGGACAGCTGAGCTCTTGGGGTTTCAGGATTAGCAGGTCCAAAGTGATAAAGCACAGTGAAGTGAAGGCTGCAGATATGTAGATTTACTGAACCAGGCTGGATTAGTGCAGAGAGGGGCTCTGGATCTATTTAACCCTGGTATTTGTTGGAGCACCTGATGGTGCGAAGGTGCTGTTGGAGGTGTGAGGAGAGGACCGCTGCCCACTGAATCATGTGGATGAGCACACAGACAGAGCTAAGAGCTGCTGTCATCCCAAGCTAGATCGTGTTAGTGGTGGAGGAGGAGCAGGTGGTTGTTCCACAGCCGAAAAGAGCTCAAAGCTCAGCCAAACCTCATTACTATTATGGTTACATTTAAAAGCCTTTTCAAAACCAGATGCATAGATGGACACTACACTGAAAGGTCTCATTTTAGAACAGGGCGGGCTACATCCAATACTGCAGGCAGTAGTGCTAAGTATATTCTCAACTCTGGCACTCATGACTATCCCAAAGGTCCCATTAACCCCCTCACTGCTTACATACCCCCCTGCTTTACCCTCCACCACTTTGTCTGCCATCATTACCCTGTCTGACACCAGACAACCCCCTCCCATCTCTCGGCCTCTCTGTCTCTCAAATCTACCACCCCGCCCCTTGATTTATCTCCATGTATCCCCATCCTCTACCCCACCTCATCTTGCCCCACTCCCTCCCAACCTCACCCAAAGGACAAAGACCCACTGTCTCCCTGTGACTATACGTTTTGCCGCACAATAGGAGGGAAACAGACAGACACAATGAAAGAGAGAATAAAAAGGAATAGGGAAAGGAAAAGAGAGATTAAGTTGTGAGACGACCCATCATCTTTTTCTTTGCCTGCAGACACAGAAGATAGAGATGAAACTCCAACCTGTGTCCTATGTATATAGTAGGGGTGCACGATTCAGAAAATGTCACAATATGATTCAATATCAATTTTTAGGCTCACGATTCAATTCAAAATCGATTTTCGATTCAAAGACAATTCTCAATTAAAAAAAACTATTCACAGTATGTAAATGTAGTTACTTTTCCCATGTGATGGTAGACATACAATTTAAAAGAAAAGAAACACAACAAATTAAATGTAGTATGATATTACTTTATATGTCTTCATACAAAAATAAAAACTTTTGCAACTAAAAACTGCAAAGTGCCAAGCTTTGGCCAACTTTCAGATACATTTAATTCAAGTATAAAATAAAACTGTTAAATAAAAAGAGCTTTTCGTTCAGAGTTTGATGGGAGTTTAGAGCATTGAAAGAGTTGGTTGACTGGCATGTTAGGTACTTTAGGTTGTTGTTCGTCCACGTCTTTAATGCTAATCTCTGGGTGATGGCGTACCATGTGAGTTCTCAAGTTTGTGGTGTTTCCCAAATACTTAACTTTCGCTTTGCAAAGCCTGCATATAGCATGATTCCTATCAAGTTCCGTCTCCCCCTCGAGGTTATAAAATGTGCCCAAACTCTTGCCTTCAATGAGGATGGAGCAGGTTGAATAATTCTTTCTGTGAGGTTTGCCATTGTATGCGCCGACTAAACTACTTCCGCTGCACTCGTTCTTCTTTTCTACTTCTGTTTTGATTATAACAAGAGTGCCCAGGCATCAGTGTGAATTCGACGCAGCGCCATCTACAGGAATGGCGAGCTAAACTCATTTCAGGACAATAGCATACACGCCATTACAAAAATAAAAAAAATAAAAAATAAAAAATTCTATGAATCAATTTTGAATCGGTAGAGCTTGAATCGCAATACAAATGTGAATCAATTTTTTTGCACACCCCTAGGTCTTGTATAGCCTATATGTCTCTAAAACACAGATGGAAGTGAGAATAGCTGAGTTACCCTACGTCCTCTTTTTGTCCTAACTAGGGATGTCACGAGAACCGATACTTGCGACACCTTCCGGTTCTAAAATGACAAAACACTGACGATGCCCATTTTTTTGAAGCACCGTAGGCACCGTTAGCGACGATGCCAGTGTTAGCAGCATCGGTGCTGCGCCTCTTCCGGAACTGATGGGGGCAGTATACGCTTCAGAGTGTTCCAGTCGATACATTCAGAAGTAGGAGGTCACGAAAAAGTGGCCGAAGTTATGCCCTTCTACTTCCGGTACATATCTTTCGAAAAACTATGAACGGAGTCAACGGAGATAGATTCTACCTGACCTAAAAAACGGCATGTTCACTGCAAACTCACGGTCCTCTCTTCCTGATTTACAGCCCCCCTCTCTTGGCTTCAAATAACTCACCGTTGTTGGCTACGGCCGCTGAACAGGCTACACGTTGTAAACAGCCGTGGCCGCTTGCTTGCTCCTCCGGTAACGTTAGCTAGCAGCTAGCATGGTGGCGTTAGTCACGGTTAGCCAGGACCAGTCGGGATCACTTTACTGGCTGTGTCTCAATTGTTTTTGCGAGTAACCAACTCGGATACTCTAGCTATATAATTCAATGTGAGTACACAAATGTTGAAATTACATAAAATGCCCGTCCCTTGTAGCCGTGATAAATTAGCCTGAAGCTAATGCTTAGCTACCTGTTCAGGAGGATATTAGCCAACTTGGTGTCCTTTTGGGCGTCTCCATCTTTCAAATACATCTCCAATATTTACCCGGGGTTTGTAGCGTCTCTGGTCACGCAACTGTTAGAAACACTGTTTTGTTTTGCACGGTTGTTTTTGCACAGTACCTTTTGAAAATAGGCCTGGAAGTCTGGAATGTGTCTGGGGACACTAGTTGTTGCACTATGACCATTAATTGCACTTTAGCCTATTATGTTGTTCTATGCTCTATTGCACATGTTTTTTATGTCTTGTTATGACATTTTGATATTTTTTAAAATATTTTAATAAAGAAGTTCATGTTTCAAGTTAAAGTACTTTTTTTTTACTGTGGTATCGAAATCGGCATCGAGAATCGTGTTATTTTGCTGGTATTGGCACCGACTACTGAATTTTTGGTATCGTGACACCCCTAGTCCTAACACCTCTAAGAATAGTTCATATGTCTGGATATTTGTAGGCAGGGATGGAAATCTCTCTGTCTGAGCTTTGTTGAGGCTCTTTTACAGTAACAAGGCCTACTTTTTAACAGTGCAGTAAAAAGTGTTTTGTGAGGGGAATTTCCATGAAAACAGGGGCTGAGCTGACAGGGCTGTGGTCTTGGTCAGAGACAGTCTGTGGCAATATACACTTTCTAGGCTAGACCTTTATTTTTTATGAAATACAACAATAACACATCTGTGAACTACTTCTTCAATCCCAGCAGTAATTGGTGAGTGATTTAAGCTCGTTAAGGCTTCTGTCTGGCATATGTTTGGAAAAACAAATGCAAGCACACATTCAAAATGATGGGCAGAAGGAAAGTGTAAATAGGAGGGAGATAATTATGGGTGGAGTAAATTCTATTGTACTCTGCCACAGGGTGAGGGTGGGGGAGTGTTGTGGCACACATCAACCTCCTCAACACAGACAATTATGCTGATGTTGTTTGGTTCAGCGTAAAAAACAATGCCTGCATAACGGTGGATCTTCTTTATGGTAGTATAGCGAAATCTCTGCGTAAAAGAAGCTAACGACTTATCGCTGATACAGCCTACAAAAAAAAAACAAAACATGGGACCCAGGACTTAACAGAACTTAATGCACGCTTTAGATATTGTATTTTTATGTTGTTTTTGGCCATAAGACATAATTGAAGAGTCTGAAATAACAACTCAAGCAATGGAAAAGAAAACTAACAGAAACACTGGTGTGGCCTTTTCAAGAGTTTTGAAGACATTTCATTTCTGTAACACATGTAACTATTAAACTAATTGTTTTTCATTAACTAACCAAATGAATGATTAAGCCAATATGGAGTCATTACCAAAGTGTGTCATATCAGACGCTTCGTGCTGCAACGTTTACACACTGTTTACCTCACAGGCTTAATGTTTGACTAAATAGGGCAGTCAGTGAACTAGCAGACAAACACAAGCCAGCAAGGTATTGATGTTCTGTTGCAAGCTGTTGTATTGCAGCTATCAGTGTAACATAAGAGCTTGGCCTGCATTAAATTAATGATTAATGATATCATGATGCTGTGACATGGAGTCAGAGAGTTTTATAAACACAGACCCACTTTGTATGTAGTATTAATTGATGACCATTTTTTAGGTGTGTCAAATAAGGATGGTTGTATGACACTCTTCACCATTCAGGTAAAAACAACTTCATTTTTGTGTTTAAAGTGTGTGAGTGTCAGTATATATCACAGCTCCCATCTGTTGACAACAGTTCAGTGTCCATTAGAAGAGCTGTCTGCCTGTCTCTGCTCTACTGTTCACTCAGGGCTCATGGGGGGGATTTGAGGGAACCACAAATCTGCCCCTCCTCCACACACTCTTCTCATCATCTCTCACTCCACCATCAACCGAGGGGGGCCGCAGCCCAGGGAGAGATTGGGACGCTGGGATTATGAACGGAGGGTGATCACAGTTCTTTCTTAGCTAAAAGAGTGTAGGGAACGTGCAGAACTTGTAAATTGGAGGAGCATCCATATAGGTGTTGTCTGTGGTCCTGTCGAGTGACATGTAACACACACACACACACACACACACACACACACACAGACAGACAGCACACATCCACAGAATATCCCGCTATCCTCATACTGATCTGATTTTCTATATTTATCTCGGTCAGCTGTCCCTCTTTTGCACACGCACTTGAATATCCCTCTCAATCTCCCAATGACCCTTTTCTCTCCTGTCACATTTGCTGTCTTCCTTTATCTGTTTTTCTTGAACATGACTGTCAGGCAGTCACACATTGTCTTTCTCTACCTGTCTGGCATCTCTCTCATCTTCACCACTCTGTCTCTACACACGTGTCCATGCTCAGATTTCAGCAACAGCCACACCCATCCTGGATATGGGTTAAGTGGAGATAGAATAACTTAATGGTGGGACCGGTGGGGCCACAGCGTTAGGGCTCTGCTGCTTAGCCAGGCAGGAGCAGCAGACTGAAGTTATGCTATTGTCCTGCTGTCACAATGGATCCATTCACGCTGCACTCAGCGCCTGATCCACTCCACAGATGCTTGTTGGAAAATGTCTCTCTCTCTGTCACACTCTCACACACACACACACACACACACACACACACACACACACACACACACACACACACACACACACACACACACACACACACACACAAAGGAGCGTCCCTTCTGAGGAGTGAAAACAGTGGAACACATATGGCAAAGTGCGCCTTTACACACACACACACACACACACACACACACACACACACACACACACACAAAGGTAAGCCACCATCTTCTTGTAGACTTGAAATTAGTGTGTTAATTTATAGTATGCACTATGAATAGACTTTAACAAGGATGTCAGGGTTTATGAAGGTACATGTGGAAAGCATGTGTGCAGCACACACACACACACACACACACACACACACACACACACACACACACACACACACACACACGCACACACACACACACACACACACACACACACACACACACACACACACACACACACCTTTCACATCCACCTGACAGTTTGTCATGAGTAAAGTGACTCTCTTGTGCCTCCTTCTGAGTGTCCAGTTTTTAAAAATTTCAATAGGAACCAGTTAGGGGATCTTGGTTGTAACTTCATTTTATTAATCAGCTCTCCACTGTTTGTTAATGGAGCTATGTGGTGCAGGGAGCCAACTGCTGAGTTTGTTTTCCATGCTGTCTCTCGATCTCTCCCTCTCCCTCTCCCTGTCTTTTCATTCAGTCTTCCTTTCAAAAACACGCTTCCCCGGGAAATGGGGAGCGGGTTTTTCCTCTGTGGAAAATCTGATTTGAGCCCGGTGAGCTAAAACTAAAAGCCTCTGGCTGTCACCCTTTCCGCGCCACGCAGGGTAAACCCACGCCGGACGGCAAAATAGGCCTAAAGCATACTAGAGGATGAATGCCTACAACAACCTCGAGCATCGTAACTAGAATAACACGTGGGTGTGAAAGTCAGCTGTGCAGATTGAGTATATACACTGCTGCACTTGCTCCGTGTTCATTTACGCACAACTTGCATCCCATCGCCACACACATGCACTAACATGTCGAACATGCACTTACCCAGAATATAAAGTTGAAGACGAACAAAAGGTATTTAACACATTTCATTCCTCCTTCCACCTTCGACATTTCGCTAGATGTGTTTTGCCTTTATCCCCGAAAAATGCTCTGACGGTCGTATTGGCTCCGCGCACTGTGACAATAACGGTCCAACCAGGTCACAACACCAAGAAGCGCCGTCACGGGAGCCTCTCTCTCTCTCTCTCTCTCTCTCTCTCTCTCTCTCTCTCTCTCTCTCTCTCTCTCTCTCTCTCACACACACACACACACACACACACACACACACACACACACACACACACACACACACACACACACACACACACCGCAGGATCCGCTTAGACTCTTTCCAGACCGCCCCTTTTAACAATGCAAAGGGGGGCTAAAGGGAGGACCGAGACTACACGATGGATAGGCTACTTGACAAATGTTTCGCAAAGGGGTTTCCTGTAACAAAGGAAAAACTTATATTCAATTTGTCGTGTTCAGCAGGTCCTTTTTATATGTGACTCCACGTGTGTAACCTCATTGCCCCGTCAAATCTGGCCTAAAAAAAATAAGCATCACAATAAGAAAACAATAATCGGAAACACATAAACTATCACTGCGATAGGCCACGTGTTTTCTAATAACAAATGTGTGCGATAACCCACTATTTAGAGAGTTTTGTGTTGTTTTCTTGTCTGCTAGTGTTATAAATAAAATACTTTTCATAAATTCACTTTCAGGGCTGATTTATTATTAGTGTTATTACAAACCAAAATTTCTTTTCATGCTATGCATATGGCAATTATATATATATATATATATATATATATATACATATTCCCTTCAGATTTTATTTCAGAAGCACAGCCACCCACTATTCTTACACACCTTCAAAATAGATATGGCAAAAGATGTAGTTCAAGTGGAAGTGACCAAGCCTAGCTCTTTCACACTGACGTGTGAAAGAGCTAGCTCCTTCAACTCTTCTTTTGTCTTTTGTAAGAAACAGTTTAGCTAGGATATAAATCGTATTCAGATATAACATCTCATATTTTTACTGCAATATATAGTGGGCTGATTTTAGCATGTCTATGATGAGATTATGACATATTAGGCTAGTTACCAAAAAAATCGTCATGCACATATGAAGTATGGAAACCAGGCTATTTGATGACAAAATTACTGCAAAGCCAAACCTCATGCACAAAGCAAATAGCTTACTATTAAGACAGCAAATAAACAAGGGAAAGCCCAGCCTCTATGAAGAAATTAGTTGGATTGTTTTGTAATCACATTATTAGATAACAGGATTTACTCAATTTCCTTTCACAAGATAAATCATGTCAGTGAGGTGTTGAGGCATTTCCTAACTGAAACCGCACATCAACCCTCCAAAGCCTTTCCTGTTCATTCAAACCATGATGTCGTCGGTGCAGCAATATAAGTCTCTTGTGGAAAAAAATAAGTGTCAACATTTTTGGAAAAAGGAACTTGCCTAATCATTTATCAATAAGTAGTTGACTATTTCTCAAAGGATGGACTAGGAGCTCAAATAGTTTCTGCTTCTTTCTATTTCTCTCCCCATGGCACTAATTTATTATTATTATTATTCAACTTAATCCTCAGAAATGTGATGAAAAATGTGTTTGAATAAGTAAGTGCACTGGAAAAGGTAAGGCTTTTTATTACAACAAAGTCATAGTTTCTTTGAAAGAAAAAAGACGTTCTTATGGTAATGTCACACTAAAAATCACTGGACCCACTGATTAGTATTCACTGAATTTAAAGCACAGTTGACTTCTTAACCTTGTGCAAAGCATCAGTTAAGCTCAAACAAGATACAAACTAAATCTAACATTAATGAAATGGATAGAGTAGCCCCTCTGCTGGTTTTCGTCCCTCAGTGTCATGTGACTGGGAGCATGTAACTCAGCAGCAACACCATGTTCAAGATAAATATTTTCCCCACAACCATGGAGAGCTGGGGGAACATCCAAAGAGCAGTTCATTTTATCACAGGGAAATTAGGCTTGGTTAGAAAATGTCCTTATAGAGGAACAAGATGGTCTGCCAAGCTGAATGCTAGAGGGAGGGATGACAGGTTGGGAGAGAGGGAGCGAAGGGCTAGAATGCATGCTTAGATGATGTATTTATGAGAATAATCATCAACATGTAGCTCTTTTCAGCCATTCACACGTGTCTGTCTCAAAAGCAAACCATCTGAAACTCTCAGAGCAGCAAAGTTTATGCTGCAACACTCATTAAGGGAAGTGTGGAGGACAGGAAGAAAACAAAGAGGTTTAGTTTGGACGATAACCAGAGCAATGCCAAAAGAGGAAAAGGCTGATAAGACTGGGACAAGAGTACTGTGTCCTTGCTTGTTGATTATTGTTATCGGTGGCTCAGTTGCTATGTGGTTCCAAACAAGAAAAATGCACGCAGGTCATAAACCCCATGAAAATAGACATCAAATGGCTGACACTTAACAGGCCCATGGTAGGGTTGGCACCATTAGTAGCTCTGTTCTTTAAACGTGCCAATAACATAACTGTGAGCCAGCCAAATTTAAACAAATTTAAACTGTTGTGTTGGCTATTGTAAGCATCTTACAATTTTGAATTTACTTTTCTCCTTCTCTTTTGAATGGATTGGACCAGTAATAGCTGTTGTTATTTGCCTGTTACACCCATGTTTGGGTCAGGGGCTGGACCTTTTCCCAGGCTCTCAGGTCATTATTGATGACAGACTGAGGGTCAGTGATTGTCTCACTTTAGGTGAATTAAGCTGTAACTATACTGACGCTTAGTAGAACTGTTGAAAGTAATATTTATTAAGCAGTACAATTTATTAGTTGATACAACAACAAAGTGGCAGGAGCATTGAACAGTGAAAGAGACATCTATCTGTGGCAGCATAGCACCATCTAGTGGTCACCCTGCAAACATTGACTGTGTGGTCTTATTTTCAGGGAAAGTCACCTGAGCAGCTGTGCTCTTACAGTAATCATGTACTGGGAGATGAGTAGTGCAAATGCAGGGTTTTACAAATGGTCACAGAGAAGCTGGTGACTTGTTTAAAGACTCTTTGACAAGGAGTGCTATTTATTTACTGTATTCAGCTACGTCTGTGTTTGCCATCTTGACCTGGAAACAATTTTTAAAGTACAAAAGATGGGATACATTCTTTAAAAAAAACCTCTCCTAGTCCTTATCTCTACTCAGGAGTGTGTAGGTGCAGATTTTGCAGCCAGAATGTATCTTTCTCTCTTTGCATGCAGGTTAGTGTCTTGTATAACTTCACAGCTACTGCAGCAAAACTGAGAAAACGGGAAACTGTTAACATACTGCACAGCCTGTTTCCAGCTCCTGCCAAAGTGAGATGTTATCTGAGGTCACCTTCTGAAAAAAACCTTTCATCAAACAGCCTTGCTGCGATGAGGTTTCCTGGCAACATACCCAGATCTGAATAACATCGTGTATGATCTGTGAAGCAGCAGCATTGGTGAAGGTGAGAGCACATAAGCACCAGGGGAGGGTGATGATGTGAGGAAAGGTGTGAGAAGAGAGCAAAGAAGAGAGAGAGAGAGAGAGAGAGAGAGAGAGAGAGAGAGAGAGAGAGAGAGAGAGAGAGAGTTTCCTGTCCTGTTCATTTGGCACCAATATTTATCATGTATAGTTTTCAACTTCACCACAAGAGGGAAGCATATTCTAGCAAAACCTGTCCCAAACATCCACTGTGAGACTGAAAGAATTGGTGTGCCGGCAAACATGAAATGCTCTTCTTCTCGTCTTTTGCGGATGTCTGTGATTGGCACAGATTCTCAGGCTAACAGAGAAATAATCTGCAGTATACAGGGCAGAATTGCAAGCCAGACAAAGACCCTGAGAGTCCCATGTATATATTTAGTGTCAGTTTGTTTTGGGTAATTTGATTAATTGCATATTTTCCTGGGAAAGAACAAAATCAACCCAAATGATGAGGAGAGGTGTATGAGGTGCCGTTTGTAAAGCGGCTCACGCTGAAAATAACCGCAACATTTTGTCACAGTTAGCTTCAAACAATGTTTAAAAAACTGGGATGAATTTTTGACGGTCACTTTTTAGCACATTTACAACAATATTTGTCAACTTAGAGATATTTTAAATAGTTAAATCTAAATATTAAATGTTACACCTAAATGTTAAATCTAAATCTAAATGTTAAATTTAAATCTAAATCTAAATGTTAAATCTAAATATTAAATCTAAATCTAAATGTTAAATCTAAATGTTAAATCTAAATCTAAATGCTAAATCTAAATCTAAATGTTAAATCTAAATGTTAAATCTAAATCTAAATCTAAATGTTAAATCTAAATGATAAATCTAAATCTAAATCTAAATCTAAATGTTAAATCTAAATATTAAATCTAAATCTAAATGTTAAATCTAAATGATAAATCTAAATCTAAATCTAATTGTTAAATCTAAATGATAAATTTAAATCTAAATCTAAATGTTAAATCTAAATATTAAATCTAAATCTAAATCTAAATGTTAAATCTAAATCTAAATCTAAATGTTGAATCTAAATGTTTCGGGTGAAACTAAATATTTAACTAATATGCAAATTCAAAATGCCGGAAGTGCCAAAATAAAAGCTTGAGGAGGTCAGTGTGTGTTTATAGTGTCAAATAACGAATAAAAACCATCTCATCCGGGGAAATGGACTCTTGGACATGGATTATCGTGATAATAACTACCTAAAATAATAAACACGTTTGGAGAAACTGTATTTGAAGAGTAGGCTACTTTGAGTTTTTAGTGTCACTTTTATGAAGTGTGCGGGACTTATGACCTGTAGCCATAACAGCCAGCCACGAGGGGGCTCACTTTGACTGATCTGTCATGTTCGCTTGCATGAAGGCCAGCAAGAGCCTTTCCCCGCCCGCCCCTGACCAGGTACGGTACTGTCGGTCATGGTCGCTCTGCGAAAATGTCCAACGAATCGGCGTTAGCCGAGAACATCGGCAGAGCCGTCCTGGCGGCTATACAAAATATTTCAACAGCGACAGCAACCGCCTCAGGGCCACCACAGCCACAGGCCACCTCGGTAAGTATGTTTTCCAAATCACGTAGCATTGGATTCTTGTCAAGGCTAACTTAACTAAACTAGCTAACGGTAGCCAGTAGAGATTTGCTACTAGCACCAATGCACTTTATGTGTAGCACATTTGTTTCTATAAACCGTAAAACTCACACCGGTTACGTGACGCAGTGGGATGAACTCATGAGTAA
Organism: Sander lucioperca; assembly: GCF_008315115.2. Classification (NCBI taxonomy): domain Eukaryota; kingdom Metazoa; phylum Chordata; class Actinopteri; order Perciformes; family Percidae; genus Sander; species Sander lucioperca. The sequence goes on along the minus strand of NC_050184.1, from coordinate 24,047,987 downwards.
ATGTGAGCTCAAGATTATGTGAAGATGTTCTGAGCAGCAAAGCATGAATTATATAATTTAGCGTTACAACTAACCGAGGCTACTTGTCACCCCTCAGGCCCACAAATGACACTGTAAATTGTTGGTCAAATGGAAATCTGCCTCTGTCCTCAGTCAGACATCTCACCTTGGCTTACCTGCTGGCCTTTACTCACAAGATAAAACCGTTCTCTGCTTGGCTAGAGAGAGAGTAATGCTGATGGAGGACAGAGGCAGTCACAATGATAAAGAGATTTAATTTAATGTGAATAAGGTACCAGAGTCAGAGTGCATACTGTAAAAAAGCACAAAATGTATCTCTCTTTGTTTCCTTTGCCAATCTCAACCCTGGTTTTTGACTGCTGGGCATATAAACATTAAAAACACATGAAATATAATGTTGCTAATATTTAGCTAATGTCTCTTCAGGCTCCCACCACCTACAATAACACACCGGGGCCAGCCACACCCACCACCTCCACTGGGACATCATACCGCTCGGTATACTTTCATACTCATGTAACCTAGCTGGCTGTTTGTTGTTTTTTTAATTTGTGTGGTGTAATGTTTCGGCATTAGTTCCAATCATGGTGGCATATTTTACACAACACTAACATGTGACAAGATAACAACGTCTTTGGTATTTTGTTTATATTTTAAAACTCCTCAGGGCTCCAGCACCAGCGCTACCATACCTTTACCAGCAACAGACTTTGCTCCAGTGACCTGTCTGTCAGTAAGTACTCATTAATATTCGTGTTCATATTTGTTTATTTCTCATTTACCTCTCAGTAACCTCTCATCTTTTGATTGTCCATTTTATTGAAACATTCCTTAAATAAATGTACAGTACAATCTATAATTCTCTTCAGTCAGAAAGATGAGTGGATGTGAATGCTCATCTGTTATAGTGTCTATAATTCTCTCTTGAATAACCCTTGTTTGTGATAGAAACATGCCAAATGTAATATTCTTTGCTGTGTTCTAGAATGACTACCAAGGAAGACATCAGACTTCCAAAGAGGAGCTTGAACATGTTCTTTCACTGAAAACCACCTTTACAGAAGCGGCATCTATTCTTTCAATCTCAAGGCCAACTTTCTACAAGTTACTGCAAGACTATAATATCCCAACGTCAAAATTTAAGAGCATCAGTGATCAACAGTTGGATCTTGAAGTGTCACAAATAAAAACTGAACACCCAAATGTTGGAGAAGTGATGCTTATGGGGCATCTCCGCTCCAAAAACATTGTGGTTCAAAGACAACGTGTAAGAGATTCACTGTGAAGGATGGACCCAATTGGTGTCCTAGCCAGGAGAAGAACAGCAATAGCTCGGCGAGTATACTCTGTCCCACATCCAAATTTCATATGGCATGTAGACGGAAATCATAAGTTGATTAGGTGGAAATTGGTCGTTCATGGTGCCATAGACGGCTACAGTAGGATGTTGATGTTTCTTCATTGCTCCAACAATTATCGTGCTGAAACTGTAAGATACCTCTTTACTGCAGCTGTTGGACAGTTTGGCAGACCACTGCACATCAGGTCTGATCACGGAGGAGAGAACGTTCAGATTTGGGAGGACATGCATGCGAGCAGGGGGAAAGGCTCTGTCTTAACAGGAAGTTCTGTACACAACCAGAGGATCGAGCGTTTTAACCGAGACTTGAACAAAAACTGCAGCCATATTTATGCACCCATTTTTTATGAACTGGAATCCCTGGGTATTCTAGACATAGACAATGCAACAGACCTATTTTGTCTCCATTATGTCTTTCTACCCAGAATCAACCGCACTTTGGAGGAATTCAAAGCTGGATTTAACAATCACTCTATGTCATCTGAAGGAAATAGAACACCAGTTCAGCTTTTTACTCTGGACAATGATTTGCCTCATCTTCACAACCCAGAACTCTCAACAGCAGGGGTAGTTTTTTGTTCCTCACCAAACTCTCAAAGAGGATTTTCCCCATTGAATGACAGGGATTTGCAAGAACTGAATGATGCCATTAACCCTCTTCAAAATGACAACAACAATGGCAAAACATTGTTTCAGAGAACACAACAGTTTATTTTTGATAAACTTGTAAATGTGTGATCTCAGTATAACATGGACAACTGGGTAACATTAGCCTTATTGTACTTTCAAAAGTACACTGTGAAACAAATATTGATGTTTTGTTGTGCTTCTTGAACTGCAAGATTTAAAGCCTCTTGCCAGCATATAGATGTTTGAAAATGACATAATGGCACATACTTGATGTCAGTGTTAAAAAGGCTACAGATGCACTTTTGCATCTGTTTTCTGTCAAGTCAAAAGCAACGGTACTGTGGATAAATACAAGATGACTCCTGTTATGTGAAAGAACAGTGAAATACTTTTCAGGGCTCTACAGATGTATTGATACATAACTGTCTTCCACTACATTGCAGTACATTGTTCCTGATTTTTAAAGTACCTAAATATGCAAAGTAAAACTACTCAGTGAAAATGATACCTGTCAGTGTTTTATAATATACATTACTTACATAACTATTGTATCTTTATTATGTATCTCTGAGAAGATGGCTGTTCATAAGGTAAGACAAAAACTGTTTTCAGCTTTGTGATGATGCATTTTGCAACTAATCCAAAAGGTTTTGTAAAGTGCTTGAGGAGTAGGAATAGGAGAAGGAATTTTTTCAACACGTGAACAAATACATTTTTCAGTTATCACAAAACATTTAACATCAATAAATCTGAATATACTGGCTTTCAATGGTGAGGAGGGGAATTAAAAATTGTAACCTGAAAAGTACTTCAAATTTCTACGGAAGTACCTTACTTGAGTAAATGTACATAGTTTATTCCTTCACTACTGTTTCAGTAAAAAAAACTCGTAGTTAAATTCATCCACAATCATTGTTAAAAAACATATCACAAGGTTAAAGTAACTACATTAGTGATTTATTACTCCGATGACTCATACAGTACAACATCTTACAGTATAAAGAAGGGTCAGATACAGTAGTCACAGAGGTAACACTTTTTGTAATTAACATCCACAAACAGGAATAGAGTTTTTAACAATCAAAAACCACAGAAACCACATGGAAACCAGAGCCGATAGCTCTATCGATCCTTTTATACTAATACGTACAGCCAACCTTAAGTCCTTAAACTATAATGAACTCAAAGGGGCTACGGTTGCACACTCTTGTTCAAGTACAGCTACTGAATTTGTTTTTTTTTAAAATTATTTTTCATTAGGCTATACTGATTGCATATGTCTGGCTGGTGATTTACAGAACTCAGGAAGTGATAGATGTGTTCACATAATGTGTACATCACAATGTTGCATTTGTATTGCAAAGCTCTTAACAGAAAATTTGACGACAAGATTAAAAAAAAAACACGGCAAAGAATGTGGAGCAAGATGGGAAAACACAAGCTAAAGTATTTCTTTTTCAGCTTTCTTATGTACTGCAATTGAAACCACTGCTTTATAATATGGACAAACTATGTCCTCTATGAAATACACTTACACATGGACACAATCAACCACTGGGCTGTAGTGTAAAGTTTTAGGGTTGTTACCATGAGGGGGGCAGAGGGTACACAGAACACCACAGCAGCCTGGTTTGACAAACATGGGGAGCCCTGCACTAAACAGTGGTGTATTACACTGCAGGGGTTCTTTTACAAATTAACTGATTTCAGTAAATTAGTAGTAGATTTACAGTAAAAATCAAAACTAGGACAGTACACTTATGCTCCGGTTGTGGTGTTGAAAAGTACAAGCCTTGTACTTTTAATGGTAGCTGTTAAACATCTCGTTGTTTAAATGGTGCTGAATAAAGATCCATTCATTAGTGCTACTAGGAAGCAGTAGTTAAATTCATCATCAGCCATTGTTGTTGCGTTCACAAAAAGGTGAAGCTCATTTGCACAAGTGTGCACAATGGGAAGATGTTTTTTGTCATCATGAATAAATATTAATTTAGGAGTTGGATGAAAACCAATGGCTGGGACTTTGCTGCTCCCTGTAGCAAATGCCAGGATGTGACCAGGGCTCAAAGTCTTGAGGAATGCCTCCTCATCGTTGGTTAGAGTCCTGTCCCCATATGTCTCTCTCAGCTCTTTATCTAAAAGCAAAGGGAAACCAGTGTTGACTTGGAGACTGGAAAATACTCAGGTTTAAGAAAGCCTGAATCAATGAATAATTGAGTGACTAATGGATTAGTGTATAGGTATTTTGGTGAAAAAGCAATTTTATTCTGAAAAGCAATCAGATAACAACTGTATTCTTGTTTGTGGTACATAAACATTAGATAGGCACAGCTTCATGAGTTGTAAAGAATAAAATGAATCTGTAAATGTCCTGGATTGCCTTATTGTATAATATACTGAATTACAAATACATACTTACTTTCAACACATTGGAGAAACTCCCTAAATTTGACCACCATCAACTCCTCCTTAGCTCTTCTGTTGCTCCCCAGTACGGAGTAGCTTGGTTTGAGAATACCAGCTACAAAATCAGCTTCTTGACCTTTGTCCTCTCCTGGTATGTCAAGCAGCACACGCAAGCTGGGGTTCTCTCTCAGGAGTGATAAAACCTGGAGGGAAATTCAACACCATAAATGAAAGGCCATAAAGATAATCAAAGGTGATACAGAACTGTGAGGTAAATCTTACTCCATAGTGGGACAAGCCATCAATGAGTTGATCAAGACAGCTCTGCCGTTGCACAACAGTATGGTATAGAACTGCATTTTTCACAAACACATCTCTGTTGGCCATGGTGACTACGAGTGGAAGCCCCTCTACTTGATATCGCCATGTGTCACAGCAGCTGACTGCTTTCTCCAAATCATCCTGCAAGGTTGCACGTTGAACCTAAATATTACAGATCAAATGTTATTTTCTCAAATTACTGCATTTAACCAACATTTACAGAAGTACTATGTAGACTGTGCATTTCACTTAATAGTTACTTACCTATGACAAGAAAAGTTTGAATTTTTTGTTATTTATTTGGTAATATGAAACCAAAATTATTTTGATAATGCATTCCACCAAAATAAAAGTAACTGTACTGGTGTGGAATATTCAAAAAAAGCAAAGGCTTACTACAATAGTCTTCAGATCAGAACATTGTGCATTACCTTATTGAGGTTCTCCCTTAAATCAGGGTCACCTATATCATCAGGTGTCACATGAGCTTGAAGGATGTCCCCAGACACAATGTAGTCCACTACACTCGGGGATAGGAATGCAGGTGGTTCACCCCCTTGCACTATTATTGTAGACATCATCCTGCCAATGGTTCGATACACTCCATTTTGCAAGTGGAGCATGTTCAGTCTTGGTGTGCATCCATTTGGTGTGCCTGAAAGATTAAATAAATTAAGCAGCACATTCTGTATTATTTTCTCTGGCATTTACAAACCAATATTTGTGGTCAGGTAGCCACAATATATATATATATATATATATATATATATATATATATATATATATATATATATATATATATATAAAAAACCTTCAAAAGCTCCACTGTCCTGGAAGATAGCCTTCACCAGTAAGCGGAAAAACTCTCGTCTGGGACCCCCAAGGTCAGCAGCATCTTCCACAGCATCATGTTCATCGCTTGCAAATGTGTCACAGCTTTCTGCAAAACTGGGTCTCTTAAACACACGTAAGGCTGTGGTCCAAACATTGGCTCGACTGATATAGATCGGTCTTGTTCCCAATGTAATAACTCTCTCACTGTGAGCTTGTAGAAGGCCTGCAATTTCTTCTTTGCTCAGCATTTCAGATGACCTATATTAAAAAAGACAATGATAAAGATAAACAGACCTTTGGCTATCTGTGCATTTACTCCACTATCACCTTCAGTGCACGATGATATAACTGTTCGATGTTGTTTGCGATGTTTACACTGGTGTAAACAAGATATTTGCCGTAATAAAAAATTACTTGTAACTCTTACTTTAAAGTATTAACAGCAGGTCCTACACACTCTTCTAGTAGACTACGCTGAATTGCCTCTTCAAGAGCCTCATCTTCCTCCAGATAAACAGGGCTGAGCAAACGGAGATAAACAGGGACAGCAGAAAATTCAGCAGAAATCAGAGAGAGAGAGAGAGAGAGAGAGAGAGAGAGAGACAGACAGACAGACAGACAGACAGACAGACAGACAGACACAGAGAGAGAGAGAGAGAGAGAGACTTTTATCAGAGGTTCATAATGTAAACAGACCAACATCTACACTGATGTATTTCTATGAAGCCCAAACAATATCTTACACAAATTCTGCCACATTATAAGGAAACACTTGTCTCGGGTCCTCTGCCTGGCCCTGACTTTCACTCTCTTGAGTGCTGCTCTCTGTCTCCTGACATCTGGTCTCACTTTCCCTCTGTGATGAAGGCACTGTACTCCGCACTGCATAAAGAAAAGGAGGTCAAAGGGAAATATTTTTGTGATGATGTTAATCTCATTTTATCTAAGTGCAACTTAACCCTAATTCCATCTTTAAGTGTTTTTCCTTTAAAAAAAATTATAAGGCAGCCTTTAAGGATTTAGGGTGAAGCAAAAATAAATGACATGAGCTAGGTTTGAGAGTTGCCTCTCCCTTTCAGTACAAATGACTGAATTGTGCTACTAAGCTCAGTCTACACCTCTTATAATGACTTTTAGGTAGATGAATCAAGACATCCAATCCAAATACAGTTTACAGGTTGCTTACAGTGATCCATTTGAGGCTGACAAAAAAAATTAAAATAAAAGAACTGGTGCTTAAATTCTGTCAGGTTGGCTTTTGTTAAGCTTTGGTCACACTACAGGACTTTCAAAGTCTTAAGATCACTGTACTGTTCACACTACACGCCTGTCTTGTACTCAGGAGTGTTGTGGTTTGCACACTTCATGACTGGGTGGGGGGGGGGGAATCACACATTACATTACATTTGGTTAAAGTTCATTGATTGCTCTCGGCAAGTGGAAAATCAGGGCTACAATCCTAAAGTGTGAACTCAACTTTTTGCAGTAAATAAAGCAGTAATTACTGAGTTGTCAAGGACAAGGGTATACTTTATTAATCACACATACAATTTAGTACAGTGAAACTTGTCCTCTGCATTTAACCCATCCCAGGAGCAGGGGCAACCATAGCACAGCGCCTGTGAACCAACTCCAGATTCTGAGCCAGTGCCTTGGTCAAGGGCACTGACTGGATAATTAACCTAAATGTACCCGTTTTTGATGGTGCAGGAAACCCACACAAACACGGGAGAACATGCAAACTCCACACAGAAAGGACCAGGGCTGGACTGGGGTTTGAACCGAGTTACCATACAGCCCATAGAAAACATAATATAAACAAGTGCTTTAACCTACTTCTTCTTTGACGCGATGGACTTTCTTGCAGTCTGTCATTTTCACTCCCTTGACTGATGAGCTCACTTTCACTTGTGGAAGGTGACACTGTATGAACTAAATGACATGTTATGGACAAAAGAAGGGAAAATATATATCAGTAATTGGAAACAAAGTACTTAACATTTTTAATTAATTACCCATATCTGAATTTTGGGATGAGCAGAATTAGAACAGATAAAAAATGTTATAAATAAATGATAAACCCATTGCTGTGAGAAAATAACTGTTGACTGTGCCTACAACCTGTTGCGAAACAACATTTCAAATTCTCACACCCACATCTCCTTCACCAGCCCACAGGACTTTCAAAGTCACTATCGGAGAGTTCCTCAGGTTCCTCCTGGAAAAAAAAGTATGTTATGTGTGATATATAATACATCAAGCCAGTGGCAATGCAGAAGTATTTAACACTAAGTTAACTTAAAAAAGGATATATTATTTATGTAAAGAAGCAGAATAAGCAACGAACATTTTTTTACTTCTAATACATTGAATGTTGCCCATAACTGAAACTATGTACTGTCATATAAATTGTTTACCTGTACAGGTTTGCGTATTAATGCCATTATATAGAGACAAGTGGCTGAACTAATCGAGGCAACTTCTTTTCCACCCCACAGAAAACTGCTCGAGACGTTTGGTTTTTGGCATCCCTTGACTGTACTCAAATACTCGAATGGGAATGACTGGCCCATAGACAATGCAAACGTTCTTCTGAAAATGGCGGTCATTTCTTCTTTAAGTTGTGCTTCAGACCAGTCAGATGTAAAGGAAATCTTCCCTATAAGGCCATCTCGTGCCAAATTTGCTCTTGAGTCTCCCCTTGGAATGCGAAATGTTGATGCTGACGAAAAAGGCAAGAACACAACATCTCTTGTATAGTGTTTGCAGTCTTTGTTTTTTCTGACAAAACGTGAGTGTGTAGCAGGCCTTTGATGAACTGATGGAAAGGGAACCTGAAATCAATGAAAACACAGACACCTGTGCATTACAGTGCATTCCCCAGCTAGCTCCCTCGCCATCCTATCCCCAGCCAGCTCCCTCGCCATCCTATCGCCAGCCAGCTCCCTCGCCATCCTATCCCCAGCCAGAAACCTCGCCATCCTATAGCTCCCTCGCCATCCTATAGCTCCCTCGCCATCCTGTCCCCAGCCAGCTCCCTCGCCATCCTATCCCCAGCAAACTCCCTCGCCATCCTATCCCAAGCTAGCTCCCTCGTCATCCTATCCCCAGCCAGCTCCCTCGCCATCCTATCCCCAGCCAACGCCCTTGCCATCCTATCCCCAGCCAGCTCCATCGCCATCCTATCCCTAGCCAGCTCCCTCGCCATCCTATAGCTCCCTCGCCATCCTATCCCCAGCCAGTTCCCTCGCCATCCTATCCCCAGCCAGAAACCTCGCCATCCTATAGCTCCCTCGCCATCCTATAGCTCCCTCGCCATCCTATAGCTCCCTCGCCATCCTATCCCCAGCCAGCTCCCTCGCCATCCTATCCCCAGCAAACTCCCTCGCCATCCTATCCCAAGCTAGCTCCCTCGTCATCCTATCCCCAGCCAGCTCCCTCGCCATCCTATCCCCAGCCAACGCCCTTGCCATCCTATCCCCAGCCAGCTCCCTCGCCATCCTATCCCTAGCCAGCTCCCTCGCCATCCTATAGCTCCCTCGCCATCCTATCCCCAGACAGCTCCCTCGCCATCCAATCCCCAGCCAACTCCCTCGCCATACTATCCCCAGCTAGCTCCCTCGCCATCCTATCCCCAGCTAGCTCCCTCGCCATCCTATCCTCTGCCAACACCCTCGCCATCCTATCCCCAGCCAGCTCCCTCGCCATCCTATCCCCAGGTAGATCCCTCGCCATCCTATAGCTCCCTCGCCATCCTATAGATCCCTCGCCATCCTATCCCCAGCCAGCTCCCTCGCCATCCTATAGCTCCCTCACCATCCTATTCTCAGCCAACTCCCTCGCCATAATATCCTCAGCCAGCTCCCTCGCCATCCTATCCTCTGCCAACACCCTCGCCAACCTATCCCCAGCCAGCTCCCTCGCCATCCTATCCCCAGCTAGCTCCCTCGCCATCCAATCCCCAGCCAACTCCCTCGCCATCCTATCCCCAGCTAGCTCCCTCGCCATCCTATCCCCAGCCAGCTCCCTCGCCATCCTATAGCTCCCTCACCATCCTATTCTCAGCCAGATCCCTCGCCATCCTATCCTCAGCCAGCTCCCTCACCATCCTATCCCCAGCCAGCTCCATCCCCATCCTATCCCCAGCTAGCTCCCTCGCCATCCTATAGCTTCCTCCCCATCCTATCCCTATCCAGTTCCCTCGCCAACCAATCCCCAGCCAACTCCCTCGCCATCCTATCCCCAGCCAGCTCCCTCGCCATCCTATCCCCAGCCAATTTCCTCGCGATCCTATCCCCATTCAACTCCCTCACCATACTATAGCTCCCTCGCCATCCTATCCCCAGCCAGCTCCCTCACCATCCTATCCCCAGCCAGCTCCCTCGCCATCCTATCCTCAGCCATCTCCCTCGCCAGCCTATCCCCAGCCAGCTCCCTTGCCATCCTATTCCCAGCTATCTCCCTCGCCATCCTATCCCCAGCCAGCTCCCTCGCCATCCTATCCCCAGCCAGCTCCCTCGCCATCCTTTCCCCAGCCAACTCCGTCGCCATCCTATAGCTCCCTCGCCATCCTATCCCCAGTCAGCTCCCTCGCCATCCTATCTCAAGCTAGCTCCCTCGCCATCCTATCCCCAGCTAGCTCCCTCGCCATCCTATCCCCAGCTAGCTCCCTCGCCATCCTATCCTCTGCCAACACCCTCGCCATCCTATCCCCAGCCAGCTCCCTCGCCATCCTATCCCCAGCCAGCTCCCTCGCCATCCTATATCTCCCTCACCATCCTATTCTCAGCCAACTCCCTCGCCATCCTATCCTCAGCCAGCTCCCTCGCCATCCTATCCCCAGCCAACTCCCTCGCCATCCTATCCCCAGCTAGCTCCCTCGCCATCCTATCCTCTGCCAACACCCTCGCCAACCTATCCCCAGCCAGCTCCCTCGCCATCCTATCCCCAGCCAGCTCCCTCGCCATCCTATCCCCAGCCAACTCCCTCGCCATCTTATCCCCAGCTAGCTCCCTCGCTATCCTATAGCTCCCTCGCCATACTATCCGCAGCCAGTTCCCTCGCCATCCTATCCCCAGCCAGCTCCCTCGCCATCCTATCCTCAGCCAACTCCCTCGCCATCCTATCCCCAGCCAGCTCCCTTGCCATACTATTCCCAGCTATCTCCCTCGCTATCCTATAGCTCCCTCGCCATCCTATCCACAGCCTGTTCCCTCGCCATCCTATCCCCAGCCAGCTCCCTCGCCATCCTATAGCTCCCTCGCCATCCTATCCCCAGCTGGCTCCCTCGCCATCCTATAGCTCCCTCGCCATCCTATCCCTATCCAGCTCCCTCGCCATCCTATCCCCAGCCAAGCTCCCTCACCATCCTATAGCTCCCTCGCCATCCTATCCCCAGCCAGCTCCCTCGCCATCCTATCCCCAGCAAACTCCCTCGCCATCCTATCCCCAGCTAGCTCCCTCGCCATCCTATCCTCTGCCAACACCCTCGCCAACCTATCCCCAGCCAGCTCCCTCGCCAACCTATCCCAAGCCTGCTCCCTCGCAATCCTATAGCTCCCTCGCCATCCTATACCCAACCTGTTCCCTCGCCATCCTATCCCCAGCCAAGCTCCCTCGCCATCCTATAGCTTCCTCGCCATCCTATCCCCAGCCAGCTGCCTCGCCAACCTATCCCCAGCAAACTCCCTCGCCATCTCATCCCCAGCCAGCTCCCTCGCCATCCTATCCCCAGCTAGCTCCCTCGCCATCCTATAGCTTCCTCGCCATCCTGTCCCCAGCTGGCTCCCTCGCCATCCGATAGCTCCCTTGCCATCCTATCACCAGCCAGCTCCCTCGCCATCCTATCCTCTGCCAACACCCTCGCCATCCTATCCCCAGCCAGCTCCCTCGCCATCCTATCCCCAGCCAGCTCCCTCGCCATCCTATATCTCCCTCACCATCCTATTCTCAGTCAACTCCCTCGCCATCCTATCCTCAGCCAGCTCCCTCGCCATCCTATCCCCAGCCAACTCCCTCGCCATCCTATCCCCAGCTAGCTCCCTCGCCATCCTATCCTCTGCCAACACCCTCGCCAACCTATCCCCAGCCAGCTCCCTCGCCATCCTATCCCCAGCCAGCTCCCTCGCCATCCTATCCCCAGCCAACTCCCTCGCCATCTTATCCCCAGCTAGCTCCCTCGCTATCCTATAGCTCCCTCGCCATACTATCCGCAGCCAGTTCCCTCGCCATCCTATCCCCAGCCAGCTCCCTCGCCATCCTATCCTCAGCCAACTCCCTCGCCATCCTATCCCCAGCCAGCTCCCTTGCCATACTATTCCCAGCTATCTCCCTCGCTATCCTATAGCTCCCTCGCCATCCTATCCACAGCCTGTTCCCTCGCCATCCTATCCCCAGCCAGCTCCCTCGCCATCCTATAGCTCCCTCGCCATCCTATCCCCAGCTGGCTCCCTCGCCATCCTATAGCTCCCTCGCCATCCTATCCCTATCCAGCTCCCTCGCCATCCTATCCCCAGCCAAGCTCCCTCACCATCCTATAGCTCCCTCGCCATCCTATCCCCAGCCATCTCCCTCGCCAGCCTATCCCCAGCCAGCTCCCTTGCCATCCTATTCCCAGCTATCTCCCTCGCCATCCTATCCCCAGCCAGCTCCCTCGCCATCCTATCCCCAGCCAGCTCCCTCGCCATCCTTTCCCCAGCCAACTCCGTCGCCATCCTATAGCTCCCTCGCCATCCTATCCCCAGCCAGCTCCCTCGCCATCCTATCCCCAGCTAGCTCCCTCGCTATCCTATAGCTCCCTCGCCATACTATCCGCAGCCAGTTCCCTCGCCATCCTATCCCCAGCCAGCTCCCTCGCCATCCTATCCTCAGCCAACTCCCTCGCCATCCTATCCCCAGCCAGCTCCCTTGCCATACTATTCCCAGCTATCTCCCTCGCTATCCTATAGCTCCCTCGCCATCCTATCCCCAGCCAGTTTCCTCGCGATCCTATCCCCAGCCAACTCCCTCACCATCCTATAGCTCCCTCGCCATCCTATCCCCAGCCAGCTCCCTCGCCATCCTATCCCCAGCCAGCTCCCTCGCCATCCTACCCCAGGCCAACTCCCTCGCCATCCTATCCCCAGCTAGCTCCCTTGCTATTCTATAGCTCCCTCGCCATACTATCCCCAGCCAGTTCCCTCGCCATCCTATCCTCAGCCATCTCCCTCGCCATCCTATCCCCAGCCAGCTCCCTTCCCATCCTATCCCCAGCCAGCTCCCTCGCCATCCTATCCCCAGCCAGCTCCCTCGCCATCATATCCCCAGCCAGTTCCCTCGCCATCCAATCCCCAGCCAACTCCCTCGCCATCCTATCCCATGCCAGCTCCCTCGCAATCCTATCCCCAGCCAGCTCCCTCTCCATCCTATCCCCAGCTAGCTCCCTCGCTATCCTATAGCTCACTCGCCATCCTATCCCCAGCCAGTTCCCTCGCCATCCTATCCCCAGCCAAATCCGTCGCCATCCTATAGCTCCCTCGCCATCCTATAGCTCACTCGCCATCCTATCCCCAGCCATTTCCCTCGCCATACTATCCCCAGCCAGTTCCCTCGCCATCCTATCCTCAGCCATCTCCCTCGCCATCCTATCCCCAGCCAGCTCCCTTGCCATCCTATCCCCAGCCAGCTCCCTCGCCATCCTATCCCCAGCCAGCTCCCTCGCCATCATATCCCCAGCCAGTTCCCTCGCCATCCAATCCCCAGCCAACTCCCTCGCCATCCTATCCCATGCCAGCTCCCTCGCAATCCTATCCCCAGCCAGCTCCCTCTCCATCCTATCCCCAGCTAGCTCCCTCGCTATCCTATAGCTCACTCGCCATCCTATCCCCAGCCAGTTCCCTCGCCATCCTATCCCCAGCCAAATCCGTCGCCATCCTATAGCTCCCTCGCCATCCTATAGCTCACTCGCCATCCTATCCCCAGCCATTTCCCTCGCCATCCTATCCCCAGCCAGCTCCCTCACAATCCTATCCTCAGCCAACTCCCTCGCCATGCTATCCCCAGCCAGCTCCCTTGCTATCCTATTCCCAGCTATCTCCCTCGCCATCCTATAGCTCCCTCGCTATCCTATAGCTCCCTCGCCATCCTATCCCCAGCCAGCTCCCTCGCCATCCTATTCCATGCTATCTCCCTCGCGATCCTATAGCTACCTCGCTATCCTATAGCTCCCTCGCCATCCTATCCCCAGCCAGCTCCCTCGCCATCCTATCCCCAGCAAACTCCCTCGCCATTCTATCCCCAGCCAAGCTCCCTAGCCATCCTATAGCTCCCTCTCTATCCTATTCCCAGCCATCTTCCTCGCCATCCTATAGCTCCCTCGCCATCCTATCCCCAGCCAGCTCCCTCGTCATCCTATCCCCAGCCATCCTATAGCTCCCTCTCTATCCTATTCCCAGCCATCTTCCTCGCCATCCTATAGCTCCCTCGCCATCCTATCCCCAGCCAGCTCCCTCGTCATCCTATCCCCAGCCAGCTCCCTCGCCATCCTATCCCCAGCCAGCTTCCTCACCATCCTATCCCCAGCCAGCTCCCTCGCCATCCTATCCCCAGCCAGCTCCCTCGTCATCCTATCCCCAGCCAGCTCCCTCGCCATCCTACCCCCAGCCAGCTTCCTCACCATCCTATCCCCAGCCATCTCCCTCGTCATCCTATCCCCAGCCAGTTCCCTCGCCATCCAATCCCCATCCAACTCCCTCGTCATCCTATCCCCAGCCAGCTCCCTCGTCATCCTATCCCCAGCCAGCTCCATCCCCATCCTATCCCCAGCCAGCTCCCTCACCATCCTATCCCCAGCCAGCTCCCTCGCAATCCTATCCCCAGCAAACTCCCTCGCCATCCTATCCCCAGCCAGCTTCCTTGCCATACTATTGTCAGCTATCTCCCTCGCTATCCTATAGCTCCCTCGTCATCCTATCCCCAGCCAGCTGCCTCGCCATCCTATCCCCAGCCAAGCTCCCTCGCCATCCTATAGCTCCCTCGCCATCCTATCCCCAGCCAGCTCCCTCGCCATCCTATCCCGAGTAAACTCCTTCGCCATCCTATCCCCAGCTAGCTCCATCCCCATCCTATAGCTTCCTCGCCATCCTATCCCTATCCAGTTCCCTCGCCAACCAATCCCCAGCCAACTCACTCGCCATCCTATCCCCAGCCAGCTCCCTCGCCATCCTGTCCCCAGCCTTGCTCCCTCGCCATCCTATAGCTCCCTCGCCATCCTATCCCCAGCTAGCTCCCTCGCCATCCTATAGCTCCCTCGCTATCCTATTCCCAGCCAGCTCCCTCGCCATCCTATAGCTCCCTCCCCATCCTATCCCCAGCTAGCTCCCTCGCCATCCTATAGCTTCCTCGCCATCCTATCCCCAGCCAGCTCCCTCACCATCCTATTCCCAGCTAGCTCCCTCGCTATCCTATAGCTCCCTCGCCATACTATCCGCAGCCAGTTCCCTCGCCATCCTATCCCCAGCCAGCTCCCTCGCCATCCTATAGCTCCCTCGCCATCCTATCCCCAGCCAGCTCCCTCGCCATCCTGTCCCCAGCCAGCTCCCTCGCCATCCTATCCCCAGTTAGATCCCTCGCCATCCTATAGCTCCCTCGCCATCCTATAGCTCCCTCGCCATCCTATCCCCAGCTGGCTCCCTCGCCATCCTATAGCTCCCTCGCCATCCTATCCCTAGCCAGCTCCCTCGCCAACCTATCCCCAGCCATCTCCCTCGCCATCCTATAGCTCCCTCGCCATCCTATCCCCAGCTGGCTCCCTCGCCATCCTATAGCTCCCTCGCCATCCTATCCCTAGCCAGCTCCCTCGTCATCCTATCCCCAGCCAATCTCCCTCGCCATCCTATAGCTCCCTCGCCATCCTATCCCCAGCCAGCTCCCTTGCCATACTATTCCCAGCTATCTCCCTCGCTATCCTATAGATCCCTCGCCATTCTATCCCCAGCCTGTTCCCTCGCCATCATATCCCCAGCCAGCTTCCTCGCCATCCTATCCCCAGCCAGCTGCCTCGCCAACCTATCCCCAGCAAACTCCCTCGCCATCTCATCCCCAGCCAGCTCCCTCGCCATCCTATCCCCAGCTAGCTCCCTCGGCATCCTATAGCTTCCTCGCCATCCTGTCCCCAGCTGGCTCCCTCGCCATCCGATAGCTCCCTTGCCATCCTATCACCAGCCAGCTCCCTCGCCATCCTATCCCCAGCCAAGCTCCCTCGCCATCCTATAGCTCCCTCGCCATCCTATCCCCAGCCAGCTCCCTCGCCATCCTATCCCCAGCAAACTCCCTCGCCATCCTCTCCCCAGCCAGCTCCATCCCCATCCTATCCCCAGCTAGCTCCCTCGCCATCCTATAGCTTCCTCCCCATCCTATCCCTATCCAGTTCCCTCGCCAACCAATCCCCAGCCAACTCCCTCGCCATCCTATCCCCAGCCAGCTCCCTCGCCATCCTATCCCCAGCCAATTTCCTCGCGATCCTATCCCCAGCCAACTCCCTCACCATCCTATAGCTCCCTCGCCATCCTATCCCCAGCCAGCTCCCTCACCATCCTATCCCCTGCCAGTTCCCTCGCCATCCTATCCCCAGCTAGCTCCCTCGCCATCCTATAGCTCCCTCGCCATCCTATCCCTATCCAGCTCCCTCGCCATCCTATCCCCAGCCAAGCTCCCTCGCCATCCTATAGCTCCCTCGCCATCCTATTCCCAGCCAGCTCCCTCGCCATCCTATCCCCAGCAAACTCCCTCGCCATCCTATCCCCAGCTAGCTCCCTCGCCATCCTATCCTCTGCCAACACCCTCGCCAACCTATCCCCAGCCAGCTCCCTCGCCATCCTATCCCCAGCTAGCTCCCTCGCCATCCTATCCCCAGCCAGCTCCCTCGCCATCCTATAGCTCCCTCACCATCCTATTCTCAGCCAGCTCCCTCGCCATCCTATCCTCAGTCAGCTCCCTCGCCATCCTATCCCCAGCCAACTCCTTCGCCATCCTTTCCCCAGCCAGCTCCCTCGCCATCCTATAGCTCCCTCGCCATCCTATCCCCAGCCAACTCCCTAGCCAACCTATCCCCAGCCATCTCCCTTGCCATCCTATCCCCAGCCATCTCCCTCGCCATCCTATCCCCAGCCAGCTCCCTCGCCATCCTATCCCCAGCCAGCTCCCTCGCCAACCTATCCCCAGCCAAGCTCACTCGCCATCCTATAGCTTCCTCGCCATCCTATCCCCAGCCAGCTGCCTCGCCATCCTATCCCCAGCAAACTCCCTCGCCATCTTATCCCCAGCCAGCTCCCTCGCCATCCTATCCCCAGCTGGCTCCCTCGCCATCCGATAGCTCCCTCGCCATCCTTTCCCCAGCCAGCTCCCTCGCCATCCTATCCCCAGCCAAGCTCCCTCGCCATCCTATCCCAAGCCTGCTCCCTCGCTATCCTATAGCTCCCTCGCCATCCTATCCCCAACCTGTTCCCTCGCCATCCTATCCCCAGCCAAGCTCCCTCGCCATCCTATAGCTTCCTCGCCATCCTATCCCCAGCCAGCTGCCTCGCCATCCTATCCCCAGCAAACTCCCTCGCCATCTTATCCCCAGCCAGCTCCCTCACCATCCTATCCTCAGCTAGCTCCCTCGCCATCCTATAGCTCCTTCGCCATCCTATCCCCATCCAGCTCCCTCGCCATCCTATCCCCAGCTAGCTCCCTCGACATCCTATAGCTTCCTCCCCATCCTATCCCTATCCAGTTCCCTCGCCAACCAATCCCAAGCCAACTCCCTCGCCATCCTATCCCCAGCCAGCTCCCTCGCCATCCTATCCTCAGCCATCTCCCTCGCCAGCCTATCCCCAGCCAGCTCCCTTGCCATCCTATTCCCAGCTATCTCCCTCGCCATCCTATCCCCAGCCAGCTCCCTCGCCATCCTATCCCCAGCCAGCTCCCTCGCCATCCTTTCCCCAGCCAACTCCGTCGCCATCCTATAGCTCCCTCGCCATCCTATCCCCAGCCAGCTCCCTCGCCATCCTATCCCCAGCTAGCTCCCTCGCTATCCTATAGCTCCCTCGCCATACTATCCGCAGCCAGTTCCCTCGCCATCCTATCCCCAGCCAGCTCCCTCGCCATCCTATCCTCAGCCAACTCCCTCGCCATCCTATCCCCAGCCAGCTCCCTTGCCATACTATTCCCAGCTATCTCCCTCGCTATCCTATACCTCCCTCGCCATCCTATCCCCAGCCAGTTTCCTCGCGATCCTATCCCCAGCCAACTCCCTCACCATCCGATAGCTCCCTTGCCATCCTATCACCAGCCAGCTCCCTCGCCATCCTATCCCCAGCCAAGCTCCCTCGCCATCCTATAGCTCCCTCGCCATCCTATCCCCAGCCAGCTCCCTCGCCATCCTATCCCCAGCAAACTCCCTCGCCATCCTCTCCCCAGCCAGCTCCATCCCCATCCTATCCCCAGCTAGCTCCCTCGCCATCCTATAGCTTCCTCCCCATCCTATCCCTATCCAGTTCCCTCGCCAACCAATCCCCAGCCAACTCCCTCGCCATCCTATCCCCAGCCAGCTCCCTCGCCATCCTATCCCCAGCCAATTTCCTCGCGATCCTATCCCCAGCCAACTCCCTCACCATCCTATAGCTCCCTCGCCATCCTATCCCCAGCCAGCTCCCTCACCATCCTATCCCCTGCCAGTTCCCTCGCCATCCTATCCCCAGCTAGCTCCCTCGCCATCCTATAGCTCCCTCGCCATCCTATTCCCAGCCAGCTCCCTCGCCATCCTATCCCCAGCAAACTCCCTCGCCATCCTATCCCCAGCTAGCTCCCTCGCCATCCTATCCTCTGCCAACACCCTCGCCAACCTATCCCCAGCCAGCTCCCTCGCCATCCTATCCCCAGCCAGCTCCCTCGCCATCCTATCCCCAGCCAGCTCCCTCGCCATCCTATAGCTCCCTCACCATCCTATTCTCAGCCAGCTCCCTCGCCATCCTATCCTCAGTCAGCTCCCTCGCCATCCTATCCCCAGCCAACTCCTTCGCCATCCTTTCCCCAGCCAGCTCCCTCGCCATCCTATAGCTCCCTCGCCATCCTATCCCCAGCCAACTCCCTAGCCAACCTATCCCCAGCCATCTCCCTTGCCATCCTATCCCCAGCCATCTCCCTCGCCATCCTATCCCCAGCCAGCTCCCTCGCCATCCTATCCCCAGCCAGCTCCCTCGCCAACCTATCCCCAGCCAAGCTCACTCGCCATCCTATAGCTTCCTCGCCATCCTATCCCCAGCCAGCTGCCTCGCCATCCTATCCCCAGCAAACTCCCTCGCCATCTTATCCCCAGCCAGCTCCCTCGCCATCCTATCCCCAGCTGGCTCCCTCGCCATCCGATAGCTCCCTCGCCATCCTTTCCCCAGCCAGCTCCCTCGCCATCCTATCCCCAGCCAAGCTCCCTCGCCATCCTATCCCAAGCCTGCTCCCTCGCTATCCTATAGCTCCCTCGCCATCCTATCCCCAACCTGTTCCCTCGCCATCCTATCCCCAGCCAAGCTCCCTCGCCATCCTATAGCTTCCTCGCCATCCTATCCCCAGCCAGCTGCCTCGCCATCCTATCCCCAGCAAACTCCCTCGCCATCTTATCCCCAGCCAGCTCCCTCGCCATCCTATCCTCAGCTAGCTCCCTCGCCATCCTATAGCTCCCTCGCCATCCTATCCCCAGCCAGCTCCCTCGCCATCCTATCCCCAGCTAGCTCCCTCGACATCCTATAGCTTCCTCCCCATCCTATCCCTATCCAGTTCCCTCGCCAACCAATCCCCAGCCAACTCCCTCGCCATCCTATCCCCAGCCAGCTCCCTCGCCATCCTATCCTCAGCCATCTCCCTCGCCAGCCTATCCCCAGCCAGCTCCCTTGCCATCCTATTCCCAGCTATCTCCCTCGCCATCCTATCCCCAGCCAGCTCCCTCGCCATCCTATCCCCAGCCAGCTCCCTCGCCATCCTTTCCCCAGCCAACTCCGTCGCCATCCTATAGCTCCCTCGCCATCCTATCCCCAGCCAGCTCCCTCGCCATCCTATCCCCAGCTAGCTCCCTCGCTATCCTATAGCTCCCTCGCCATACTATCCGCAGCCAGTTCCCTCGCCATCCTATCCCCAGCCAGCTCCCTCGCCATCCTATCCTCAGCCAACTCCCTCGCCATCCTATCCCCAGCCAGCTCCCTTGCCATACTATTCCCAGCTATCTCCCTCGCTATCCTTTACCTCCCTCGCCATCCTATCCCCAGCCAGTTTCCTCGCGATCCTATCCCCAGCCAACTCCCTCACCATCCTATAGCTCCCTCGCCATCCTATCCCCAGCCAGCTCCCTCGCCATCCTATCCCCAGCCAGCTCCCTCGCCATCCTACCCCAGGCCAACTCCCTCGCCATCCTATCCCCAGCTAGCTCCCTTGCTATTCTATAGCTCCCTCGCCATACTATCCCCAGCCAGCTCCCTCGCCATCCTATTCCCAGCTATCTCCCTCGCGATCCTATAGCTCCCTCGCTATCCTATAGCTCCCTCGCCATCCTATCCCCAGCCAGCTCCCTCGCCATCCTATCCCCAGCAAACTCCCTCGCCATTCTATCCCCAGCCAAGCTCCCTAGCCATCCTATAGCTCCCTCTCTATCCTATTCCCAGCCATCTTCCTCGCCATCCTATAGCTCCCTCGCCATCCTATCCCCAGCCAGCTCCCTCGTCATCCTATCCCCAGCCAGCTCCCTCGCCATCCTATCCCCAGCCAGCTTCCTCACCATCCTATCCCCAGCCAGCTCCCTCGCCATCCTATCCCCAGCCAGCTCCCTCGTCATCCTATCCCCAGCCAGCTCCCTCGCCATCCTACCCCCAGCCAGCTTCCTCACCATCCTATCCCCAGCCATCTCCCTCGTCATCCTATCCCCAGCCAGTTCCCTCGCCATCCAATCCCCATCCAACTCCCTCGTCATCCTATCCCCAGCCAGCTCCCTCGTCATCCTATCCCCAGCCAGCTCCATCGCCATCCTATCCCCAGCCAGCTCCCTCACCATCCTATCCCCAGCCAGCTCCCTCGCAATCCTATCCCCAGCAAACTCCCTCGCCATCCTATCCCCAGCCAGCTTCCTTGCCATCCTATTGTCAGCTATCTCCCTCGCTATCCTATAGCTCCCTCGTCATCCTATCCCCAGCCAGCTGCCTCGCCATCCTATCCCCAGCCAAGCTCCCTCGCCATCCTATAGCTCCCTCGCCATCCTATCCCCAGCCAGCTCCCTCGCCATCCTATCCCGAGTAAACTCCTTCGCCATCCTATCCCCAGCTAGCTCCATCCCCATCCTATAGCTTCCTCGCCATCCTATCCCTATCCAGTTCCCTCGCCAACCAATCCCCAGCCAACTCACTCGCCATCCTATCCCCAGCCAGCTCCCTCGCCATCCTGTCCCCAGCCTTGCTCCCTCGCCATCCTATAGCTCCCTCGCCATCCTATCCCCAGCTAGCTCCCTCGCCATCCTATAGCTCCCTCGCTATCCTATTCCCAGCCAGCTCCCTCGCCATCCTATAGCTCCCTCCCCATCCTATCTCCAGCTAGCTCCCTCGCCATCCTATAGCTTCCTCGCCATCCTATCCCCAGCCAGCTCCCTCACCATCCTATTCCCAGCTAGCTCCCTCGCTATCCTATAGCTCCCTCGCCATACTATCCGCAGCCAGTTCCCTCGCCATCCTATCCCCAGCCAGCTCCCTCGCCATCCTATAGCTCCCTCGCCATCCTATACCCAGCCAGCTCCCTCGCCATCCTGTCCCCAGCCAGCTCCCTCGCCATCCTATCCCCAGCCAGCTTCCTCGCTATCCTATAGCTCCCTCGCCATCCTATCCCCAGCTGGCTCCCTCGCTAACCTATAGCTCCCTCGCCATCCTATCCCCAGCTGGCTCCCTCGCCATCCTATAGCTCCCTCGCCATCCTATCCCTAGCCAGCTCCCTCGCCATCCTATCCCCAGCCAGCTCCCTCGCCATCCTATAGCTCCCTCGCCATCCTATCCCCAGCTGGCTCCCTTGCCATCCTATAGCTCCCTCGCCATCCTATCCCTAGCCAGCTCCCTCGTCATCCTATCCCCAGCCAATCTCCCTCGCCATCCTATAGCTCCCTCGCCATCCTATCCCCAGCCAGCTCCCTTGCCATACTATTCCCAGCTATCTCCCTCGCTATCCTATAGCTCCCTCGCCATTCTATCCCCAGCCTGTTCCCTCGCCATCCTATCCCCAGCCAGCTTCCTCGCCATCCTATAGCTCCCTCGCCATCCCATCCCCAGCTGGCTCCCTCGCCATCCTATAGGTCCCTCGCCATCCTATCCCTAGCCAGCTCCCTCGCCATCCTATAGCTCCCTCGCCATCCTATCCCCAGCTGGCTCAATCGCTATCCTATAGCTCCCTCGCCATCCTATCCCTAGCCAGCTCCCTCGCCATCCTATCCCCAGCCAGCTCCGTCGCCATCCTATCCCCAGACAGCTCCCTCGCCATCCAATCCCCAGCCAACTCCCTCGCCATCCTATCCCCAGCTAGTTCCCTCGCCATCCTATCCCCAGCTAGCTCCCTCGCCATCCTATCCTCTGCCAACACCCTCGCCATCCTATCCCCAGCCAGCTCCCTCGCCATCCTATCCCCAGTTAGATCCCTCGCCATCCTATAGCTCCCTCACCATCCTATTCTCAGCCAGCTCCCTCGCCATCCTATCCTCAGCCAGCTTCCTCGCCATCCTATAGCTCCCTCGCCATCCTATCCTCAGCTGGCTCCCTCGCCATCCTATAGGTCCCTCGCCATCCTATCCCTAGCCAGCTCCCTCGCCATCCTATAGCTCCCTTGCCATCCTATCCCCAGCTGGCTCCCTCGCTATCCTATAGCTCCCTCGCCATCCTATCCCTAGCCAGCTCCCTCGCCATCCTATCCCCATCCAGCTCCCTCGCCATCCTATAGCTCCCTCGCCATCCTATCCCCAGCTGGCTCCCTCGCTATCCTATAGCTCCCTCGCCATCCTATCCCTAGCCAGCTCCCTCGCCATCCTATCCCCAGCCAGCTCCCTCGCCATCCTATAGCTCCCTCGCCATCCTATCCCCAGCTGGCTCCCTTGCCATCCTATAGCTCCCTCGCCATCCTATCCCTAGCCAGCTCCCTCGTCATCCTATCCCCAGCCAATCTCCCTCGCCATCCTATAGCTCCCTCGCCATCCTATCCCCAGCCAGCTCCCTTGCCATACTATTCCCAGCTATCTCCCTCGCTATCCTATAGCTCCCTCGCCATTCTATCCCCAGCCTGTTCCCTCGCCATCCTATCCCCAGCCAGCTCCCTTGCCATACTATTCCCAGCTATCTCCCTCGCTATCCTATAGCTCCCTCGCCATCCTATCCCCAGCTGGCTCCCTCGCCATCCTATAGCTCCCTCGCCATCCTATCCCTAGCCAGCTCCCTCGCCATCCTATCCACAGCCAGCTCCCTCGCCATCCTATAGCTCCCTCACCATCCTATTCTCAGCCATCTCCCTCGCCATCCTATCCTCAGCCAGCTCCCTCGCCATCCTATCCCCAGCCAGCTCCCTCGCCATCCTATCCCCAGACAGCTCCCTCGCCATCCCATCCCCAGCCAACTCCCTCGCCATCCTATCCCCAGCTAGTTCCCTCACCATCCTATCCCCAGCTAGCTCCCTCGCCATCCTATCCTCTGCCAACACCCTCGCCATCCTATCCACAGCCAGCTCCCTCGCCATCCTATCCCCAGTTAGATCCCTCGCCATCCTATAGCTCCCTCGCCATCCTATAGATCCCTCACCATCCTATCCCCAGCCAGCTCCCTCGCCATCCTATAGCTCCCTCACCATCCTATTCTCAGCCAGCTCCCTCGCCATCCTATCCTCAGCCAGCTCCCTAGCCATCCTATCCCCAGCCAACTCCCTCGCCATCCTTTCCCCAGCCAGCTCCCTCGCCATCCAATAGCTCCCTCGCCATCCTATCCCCAGCCAACACCCTCGCCAACCTATCCCCAGCCAGCTCCCTCGCCATCCTATCCCCAGCCAGCTCCCTCGCCATCCAATCCCCAGCCAACTCCCTCGCCATCCTATCCCCAGCTAGCTCCCTCGCCATCCTATCCCCAGCTAGCTCCCTCGCCATCCTATCCTCTGCCAACACCCTCGCCATCCTATCTCCAGCAAGCTCCCTCGCCATCCTATCCCCAGCCAGCTTCCTCGCTATCCTATAGCTCCCTCGCCATCCTATCCCCAGCTGGCTCCCTCGCTAACCTATAGCTCCCTCGCCATCCTATCCCCAGCTGGCTCCCTCGCCATCCTATAGCTCCCTCGCCATCCTATCCCTAGCCAGCTCCCTCGCCATCCTATCCCCAGCCAGCTCCCTCGCCATCCTATAGCTCCCTCGCCATCCTATCCCCAGCTGGCTCCCTTTCCATCCTAGAGCTCCCTCGCCATCCTATCCCTAGCCAGCTCCCTCGTCATCCTATCCCCAGCCAATCTCCCTCGCCATCCTATAGCTCCCTCGCCATCCTATAGCTCCCTCGCCATCCTATCCCCAGCCAGCTCCCTCGCCATCCTATCCCCAGCCAGCTCCCTCGCCATCCAATCCCCAGCCAACTCCCTCGCCATCCTATCCCCAGCTAGCTCCCTCGCCATCCTATCCCCAGCTGGCTCCCTCGCCATCCTTTAGCTCCCTCGCCATCCTATCCCTAGCCAGCTCCCTCGCCATCCTATCCCCAGCCAGCTCCCTCGCCATCCTATAGCTCCCTCGCCATCCTATCCCCAGCTGGCTCCCTTGCCATCCTAGAGCTCCCTCGCCATCCTATCCCTAGTCAGCTCCCTCGTCATCCTATCCCCAGCCAGCTCCCTCGCCATACTATTCCCAGCTATCTCCCTCGCTATCCTATAGCTCCCTCGCCATTCTATCCCCAGCCTGTTCCCTCGCCATCCTATCCCCAGCCAGCTTCCTCGCCATCCTATAGCTCCCTCGCCATCCTATCCCCAGCTGGCTCCCTCGCCATCCTATAGGTCCCTCGCCATCCTATCCCTAGCCAGCTCCCTCGCCATCCTATAGCTCCCTCGCCATCCTATCCCCAGCTGGCTCAATCGCTATCCTATAACTCCCTCGCCATTCTATCCCCAGCCTGTTCCCTCGCCATCCTATCCCCAGCCAGCTTCCTCGCCATCCTATAGCTCCCTCGCCATCCTATCCCCAGCTGGCTCCCTCGCCATCCTATAGGTCCCTCGCCATCCTATCCCTAGCCAGCTCCCTCGCCATCCTATAGCTCCCTCGCCATCCTATCCCCAGCTGGCTCAATCGCTATCCTATAGCTCCCTCGCCATCCTATCCCTAGCCAGCTCCCTCGCCATCCTATCCCCAGCCAGCTCCCTCGCCATCCTATAGCTCCCTCGCCATCCTATCCCCAGCTGGCTCCCTTGCCATCCTATAGCTCCCTCGCCATCCTATCCCAAGCCAGCTCCCTCGTCATCCTATCCCCAGCCAATCTCCCTCGCCATCCTATAGCTCCCTCGCCATCCTATCCCCAGCCAGCTCCCTTGCCATACTATTCCCAGCTATCTCCCTCGCTATCCTATAGCTCCCTCGCCATTCTATCCCCAGCCTGTTCCCTCGCCATCCTATCCCCAGCCAGCTTCCTCGCCATCCTATAGCTCCCTCGCCATCCTATCCCCAGCTGGCTCCCTCGCCATCCTATAGCTCTCTCGCCATCCTATCCCTAGCCAGCTCCCTCGCCATCCTATCCCCAGCCAGCTCCCTCGCCATCCTATCCCCAGCTGGCTCCCTCGCCATCCTATAGCTCCATCGCCATCCTATCCCTAGCCAGCTCCCTCGCCATCCTATCCCCAGCCAGCTCCGTCGCCATCCTATCCCCAGACAGCTCCCTCGCCATCCAATCCCCAGCCAACTCCCTCGCCATCCTATCCCCAGCTAGTTCCCTCGCCATCCTATCCCCAGCTAGCTCCCTCGCCATCCTATCCTCTGCCAACACCCTCGCCATCCTATCCCCAGCCAGCTCCCTCGCCATCCTATCCCCAGTTAGATCCCTCGCCATCATATAGCTCCCTCGCCATCCTATAGATCCCTCACCATCCTATCCCCAGCCAGCTCCCTCGCCATCCTATAGCTCCCTCACCATCCTATTCTCAGCCAGCACCCTCGCCATCCTATCCTCTGCCAACACCCTCACCATCCTATCCCCAGCCAGCTCCCTCGCCATCCTATCCCCAGCCAGCTCCCTCGCCATCCTATAGCTCCCTCACCATCCTATTCTCAGCCAGCTCCCTCGCCATCCAATCCTCAGCCAGCTCCCTCGCCATCCTATCCCCAGCCAACTCCCTCGCCATCCTTTCCCCAGCCAGCTCCCTCGCCATCCTATAGCTCCCTCGCCATCCTATCCCCAGCCAACTCCCTCGCCAACCTATCCCCAGCCAGCTCCCTTGCCATCCTATCCCCAGCCAGCTCCCTCGCCATCCTATCCCCAGCCAGCTCCCTCGCCATCCTATCCCCAGCCAAGCTCCCTCGCCAACCTATAGCTCCCTCGCCATCCTCTCCCCAACCTGTTCCCTCACCATCCTATCCCCAGCCAGCTCCCTCGGCATCCTATAGCTTCCTCGCCATCCTATCCCCAGCTGGCTCCCTCGCCATCCGATAGCTCCCTTGCCATCCTATCACCAGCCAGCTCCCTCGCCATCCTATCCTCAGCCATCCCCCTCGCCAGCCTATCCCCAGCCAGCTCCCTTGCCATCCTATTCCCAGCTATCTCCCTCGCCATCCTATAGCTCCCTCGCCATCCTATCCCCAGCCAGCTCCCTCGCCATCCTATCCCCAGCTAGCTCTCTCGCTATCCTATAGCTCCCTCGCCATACTATCCGCAGCCAGTTCCCTCGCCATCCTATGCCCAGCTGGCTCCCTCTCCATCCGATAGCTCCCTTGCCATCCTATCACCAGCCAGCTCCCTCGCCATCCTATCCCCAGCCAAGCTCCCTCGCCATCCTATCGCTCCCTCGCCATCCTATCCCCTGCTGGCTCCCTTGCCATCCTATAGCTTCCTCGCCATCCTATCCCTATCCAGTTCACTCGCCAACCAATCCCCATCCAACTCCCTCGGCATCCTATCCCCAGCCAGCTCCCTCACCATCCTATCTCCAGCAAGCTCCCTCGCCATCCTATAGCTCCCTCGCTATCCTATTCCCAGCCAGCTTCCTCGCCATCCTATAGCTCCCTCGCCATCCTATCCCCAGCCAGTTCCCTCGCCATCCTATCCCCAGCCAGCTCCCTCACATTCCTATCCTCAGCCAACTCCCTCGCCATCCTATCCCCAGCCAGCTCTCTGGCCATCCTATTCCCAGCTATCTCCCTCGCCATCCTATAGCTCCCTCGCCCTCCTATCCCCAGCCAGCTCCCTCGCCATCCTATCCCCAGCCAGCTCCCTCAACATCCTATCCTCAGCCAGCTCCCTTGCCATCCTATTCCCAGCTATCTCCCTCGCCATCCTATAGCTCCCTCGCCATCCTATCCCCAGCCAGCTCCCTCGCCATCCTATCCCCAGCAAATTCCCTCGCCATTCTATCCCCAGCCTAGCTCACTAGCCATCCTAAAGCTCCATCGCCATCCTATAGCTCCCTCTCTATCCTATTCTCAGCCTGCTCCATCGCCATCCTATAGCTCCCTCGCCATCCTATCCCCAGCCTGCTCACTCGCCATACTATCCCGAGCCAGCTCCCTCGCCATCCTATCCCCAGCCAACTCCCTCGCCATCCTATCCCCAGCCAGCTCCTTCGTCATCCTATCCCCAGCAAACTCCCTCGCCATTCTATCCCCAGCCTACCTCCCTAGCCATCCTATAGCTCCCTCGCCATCCTATATCTCCCCCTCTATCCTATCCCCAGCTAGCTCCCTCGCTATCCTATAGCTCCCTCGTCATCCTATCCCCAGCCAGTTCTCTCGCCATCCAATCCCCAACCAACTCCATCGCCCTCCTATCCACAGCCATCTCACTCGCCATCCTATCCCCAGCCAGTTCCCTCGCCATCCTATCCCCAGCCAGTTCCCTCGCCATCCTATCCCCAGCCAAATCCGTCGCCATCCTATAGCTCCCTCGCCATCCTATCCCCAGCCAGCTCCCTCGCCATCCTATCCCCAGCTCGTTCCCTCGCTATCCTATAGCTCCCCCGCCCTCCTATCCCCAGCCAGCTCCCTCGCCATCCTATCCCCAGCCAGCTCCCTCAACATCCTATCCTCAGCCAGCTCCCTTGCCATCCTATTCCCAGCTATCTCCCTCGCCATCCTATAGCTCCCTCGCCATCCTATCCCCAGCCAGCTCCCTCGCCATCCTATCCCCAGCAAATTCCCTCGCCATTCTATCCCCAGCCTAGCTCACTAGCCATCCTAAAGCTCCATCGCCATCCTATAGCTCCCTCTCTATCCTATTCTCAGCCTGCTCCATCGCCATCCTATAGCTCCCTCGCCATCCTATCCCCAGCCTGCTCACTCGCCATACTATCCCGAGCCAGCTCCCTCGCCATCCTATCCCCAGCCAACTCCCTCGCCATCCTATCCCCAGCCAGCTCCTTCGTCATCCTATCCCCAGCAAACTCCCTCGCCATTCTATCCCCAGCCTACCTCCCTAGCCATCCTATAGCTCCCTCGCCATCCTATATCTCCCCCTCTATCCTATCCCCAGCTAGCTCCCTCGCTATCCTATAGCTCCCTCGTCATCCTATCCCCAGCCAGTTCTCTCGCCATCCAATCCCCAACCAACTCCATCGCCCTCCTATCCACAGCCATCTCACTCGCCATCCTATCCCCAGCCAGTTCCCTCGCCATCCTATCCCCAGCCAAATCCGTCGCCATCCTATAGCTCCCTCGCCATCCTATCCCCAGCCAGCTCCCTCGCCATCCTATCCCCAGCTCGTTCCCTCGCTATCCTATAGCTCCCCCGCCATACTATCCCCAGCCAGCTCCCTCACCATCCTATCCTCAGCCAATTCCCTCGCAATGCTATCCACAGCCAGCTCCCTTGCCATCCTATTCCCAGCTATCTCCCTCGCCATCCTATAGCTCCCTCGCTATCCTATAGCTCCCTCGCCGTCCTGTCCCCAGCCAGCTCCCTCGCCATCCTATCCCCAGCCAGCTCCCTCGCCATCCTATCCCCAGCTAGCTCCCTCGCTATCCTATAGCTCCCTCGCCATACTATCCGCAGCCAGTTCCCTCGCCATCCTATCCCCAGCCAGCTCCCTCACATTCCTATCCTCAGCCAACTCCCTCGCCATCCTATCCCCAGCCAGCTCCCTTGCCATCCTATTCCCAGCTATCTCACTCGCCATCCTATAGCTCCCTCGCCATCCTATCCCCAGCCAGCTCCCTCGCCATCCTATCCCAAGCAAACTCCCTCGCCATTCTATCCCCAGCCTAGCTGCCTAGCCATCCTATAGCTCCCTCGCCATCCTATAGCTCCCTCGCCATCCTATCCCCAGCCTGCTCACTCGCCATACTATCCCGAGCCAGCTCCCTTGCCATCCTATTCCCAGCTATCTCCCTCGCCATCCTATAGCTCCCTCGCTATCCTATAGCTCCCTCGCCATCCTATCCCCAGCCAGCTCCTTCGTCATCCTATCCCCAGCAAACTCCCTCGCCATTCTATCCCCAGCCTAGCTCCCTAGCCATCCTATAGCTCCCTCGCCATCCTATAGCTCCCTCGCCATCCTATCCCCAGCCTGCTCACTCGCCATACTATCCCGAGCCAGCTCCCTCGACATCCTATCCCCAGCCAACTCCCTCGCCATCCTATCCCCAGCCAGCTCATTCGTCATCCTATCCCCAGCAAACTCCCTCGCCATTCTATCCCCAGCCTAGCTCCCTAGCCATCCTATAGCTCCCTCGCCATCCTATAGCTCCCCCTCTATCCTATCCCCAGCTAGCTCCCTCGCTATCCTATAGCTCCCTCGTCATCCTATCCCCAGCCAGTTCTCTCGCCATCCAATCCCCAACCAACTCCTTCGCCCTCCTATCCACAGCCATCTCACTCGCCATCCTATCCCCAGCCAGCTCCCTCGCCATCCTATCCCCAGCTCGCTCCCTCGCTATCCTATAGCTCCCCCGCCATACTATCCCCAGCCAGCTCCCTTGCCATCCTATTCCCAGCTATCTCCCTCGCCATCCTATAGCTCCCTCGCTATCCTATAGCTCCCTCGCCATCCTATAGCTCCCTCTCTATCCTATAGCTCCCTCGCAATCCTATCCCCAGCAAGCTCCCTCGCCATCCTATCCCCAGCCTAGCTCCCTCGCCATCCTATAGCTCCCTTGCCATCCTATCACCAGCTAGCTCCCTCGCCATCCTATAGCTCCCTCGCTATCCTATTCCCAGCCAGCTCCCTCGCCATCCTATAGCTCCCTCCCCATCCT
Organism: Sander lucioperca; assembly: GCF_008315115.2. NCBI lineage: Eukaryota > Metazoa > Chordata > Actinopteri > Perciformes > Percidae > Sander > Sander lucioperca. The sequence goes on along the minus strand of NC_050184.1, from coordinate 24,017,982 downwards.
ATCCCCAGCTAGCTCCCTCGCCATCCTATAGCTTCCTCGACATCCTATCCCTATCCAGTTCCCTCGCCAACCAATCCCCATCCAACTCCCTCGCCATCCTATCCCCAGCCAGCTCCCTCACCATCCTATCCCCAGCCAGCTCCCTCGCCATCCTATACCCAGCCAGTTTCCTCGTGATCCTATCCCCAGCCAGCTCCCTCGCCATCCTATTGCTCCCTCACCATTCTATCCCCAGCAAGCTCCCTCGCCATCCTATAGCTCCCTCGCTATCCTATTCCCAGCCAGCTTCCTCGCCATCCTATAGCTCCCTCGCCATCCTATCCCCAGCCAGTTCCCTCGCCATCCTATCGCCAGCCAACTCCGTCGCCATCCTATAGCTCCCTCGCCATCCTATCCCCAGCCAGCTCCCTCGCTATCCTATAGCTCCCTCGCCATACTATCCACAGCCAGTTCCCTCGCCATCCTATCCCCAGCCAGCTCCCTCACCATCCTATCCTCAGCCAACTCCCTCGCCATCCTATCCCCAGCCAACTCCCTCGCCATCCTATCCCCAGCCAACTCCTTCGTCATCCTATCCCCAGCAAACTCCCTCGCCATTCTATCCCCAGCCTAGCTCCCTAGCTATCCTATAGCTCCCTCGCCATCCTATAGCTCCCCCTCTATCCTATCCCCAGCTAGCTCCCTCGCTATCCTATAGCTCCCTCGCCATCCTATCCTCAGCCAGTTCTCTCGCCATCCAATCCCCAACCAACTCCCTCGCCCTCCTTTCCACAGCCATCTCACTCGCCATCCTATCCCCAGCCAGCTCCCTCACCATCCTATCCTCAGCCAATTCCCTCGCAATGCTATCTACAGCCAGCTCCCTTGCCATCCTATTCCCAGCTATCTCCCTCGCCATCCAATAGCTCCCTCGCTATCCTAAAGCTCCCTCGCCATCCTATCCCCAGCCAGCTCCCTCGCCATCCTATCCCCAGCAAACTCCCTCGCCATTCTATCCCCAGCCTAGCTCCCTAGCCATCCTATAGCTCCCTCTCTATCCTATTCCCAGCTATCTCCCTCGCCATCCTGTAGCTCCCTCGCTATCCTATAGCTCCCTCGCCATCCTATCCCCAGCCAGCTCCCTCGCCATCCTATCCCCAGCAAATTCCCTCGCCATTCTATCCCCAGCCTAGCTCACTAGCCATCCTAAAGCTCCCTCGCCATCCTATAGCTCCCTCGCCATCCTATCCCCAGCCTGCTCACTCGCCATACTATCCCGAGCCAGCTCCCTCGCCATCCTATACCCAGCCAACTCCCTCGCCATCCTATCCCCAGCCAGTTCCCTCACCATCCAATCCCCATCCAACTCCCTCGCCATCCTATCCCCAGCCAGCTCCCTCGTCATCCTATCCCCAGCCAGCTCCATCGCCATCCTATCCCCAGCCAGCTCCCTCACCATCCTATCCCCAGCCAGCTCCATCCCCATCCTATAGCTTCCTCGCCATCCTATCCCTATCCAGTTCCCTCACCAACCAATCCCCAGCCAAGTCACTCGCCATCCTATCCCCAGCCAGCTCCCTCGCCATCCTGTCCCCAGCCAGTTCCCTCGCCAACCAATCCCCAGCCAACTCCCTCGCCATCCTATCCCCAGCCTAGCTCCCTCGCCATCCTATAGCTCCCTCGCTATCCTAGTCCCAGCCAGCTTCCTCGCCGTCCTATCCCCAGCCTAGCTCCCTCGCCATCCTATAGCTCCCTCTCTATCCTAGTCCCAGCCAGCTCCCTCGCCATCCTATCCCCAGCCAGCTCCCTCGCCATCCTATCCCCAGCTAGCTCCCTCGCTATCCTATAGCTCCCTCGCCATACTATCCGCAGCCAGTTCCCTCGCCATCCTATCCCCAGCCAGCTCCCTCACCATCCGATCCTCAGCCAACTCCCTCGCCATCCTATCCCCAGCCAGCTCCCTTGCCATCCTATTCCCAGCTATCTCCCTCGCCATCCTATAGCTCCCTCGCCATCCTATCCCCAGCCTAGCTCACTAGCCATCCTAAAGCTCCCTCGCCATCCTATAGCTCCCTCGCCATCCTATCCCCAGCCTGCTCACTCGCCATCCGATCCTCAGCCAACTCCCTCGCCATCCTATAGCTCCCTCGCCATCCTATCCCCAGCCAGCTCCCTCGCCATCCTATCCCCAGCTCGCTCCCTCGCTATCCTATAGCTCCCCCGCCATACTATGCCCAGCCAGCTCCCTCACCATCCTATCCTCAGCCAATTCCCTCGCAATGCTATCTACAGCCAGCTCCCTTGCCATCCTATTCCCAGCTATCTCCCTCGCCATCCTATAGCTCCCTCGCTATCCTATAGCTCCCTCGCCATTCTATCCCCAGCCTAGCTCCCTAGCCATCCTATAGCTCCCTTTCTATCCTATTCCCAGCCATCTCCCTCGCCATCCTATAGCTCCCTCGCCATCCTATCCCCAGCCAACTCCCTCGCCATCCTATCCCCAGCCAGCTCCATCCCCATCCTATAGCTTCCTCGCCATCCTATCCCTATCCAGTTCCCTCACCAACCAATCCCCAGCCAAGTCACTCGCCATCCTATCCCCAGCCAGCTCCCTCGCCATCCTGTCCCCAGCCAGTTCCCTCGCCAACCAATCCCCAGCCAACTCCCTCGCCATCCTATCCCCAGCCTAGCTCCCTCGCCATCCTATAGCTCCCTCGCTATCCTAGTCCCAGCCAGCTTCCTCGCCGTCCTATCCCCAGCCTAGCTCCCTCGCCATCCTATAGCTCCCTCTCTATCCTAGTCCCAGCCAGCTCCCTCGCCATCCTATCCCCAGCCAGCTCCCTCGCCATCCTATCCCCAGCTAGCTCCCTCGCTATCCTATAGCTCCCTCGCCATACTATCCGCAGCCAGTTCCCTCGCCATCCTATCCCCAGCCAGCTCCCTCACCATCCGATCCTCAGCCAACTCCCTCGCCATCCTATCCCCAGCCAGCTCCCTTGCCATCCTATTCCCAGCTATCTCCCTCGCCATCCTATAGCTCCCTCGCCATCCTATCCCCAGCCTAGCTCACTAGCCATCCTAAAGCTCCCTCGCCATCCTATAGCTCCCTCGCCATCCTATCCCCAGCCTGCTCACTGGCCATACTATCCCGAGCCAGCTCCCTCGCCATCCTATCCCCAGCCAACTCCCTCGCCATCCTATCCCCAGCCAACTCCTTCGTCATCCTATCCCCAGCAAACTCCCTCGCCATTCTATCCCCAGCCTAGCTCCCTAGCTATCCTATAGCTCCCTCGCCATCCTATAGCTCCCCCTCTATCCTATCCCCAGCTAGCTCCCTCGCTATCCTATAGCTCCCTCGCCATCCTATCCCCAGCCAGTTCTCTCGCCATCCAATCCCCAACCAACTCCCTCGCACTCCTATCCACAGCCATCTCACTCGCCATCCTATCCCCAGCCAGTTCCCTCGCCATCCTATCCCCAGCTCGCTCCCTCGCTATCCTATAGCTCCCCCGCCATACTATCCCCAGCCAGCTCCCTCACCATCCTATCCTCAGCCAATTCCCTCGCAATGCTATCTACAGCCAGCTCCCTTGCCATCCTATTCCCAGCTATCTCCCTCGCCATCCTATAGCTCCCTCGCTATCCTATAGCTCCCTCTCTATCCTATTCCCAGCCATCTCCCTCGCCATCCTATAGCTCCCTCGCCATACTATCCGCAGCCAGTTCCCTCGCCATCCTATCCCCAGCCAGCTCCCTCACCATCCTATCCTCTGCCAACTCCCTCGCCATCCTATCCCCAGCCAGCTCCCTTGCCATCCTATTCCCAGCTATCTCCCTCGCCATCCTATAGCTCCCTCGCCATACTATCCCGAGCCAGCTCCCTCGCCATCCTATCCCCAGCCAACTCCCTCGCCATCCTATCCCCAGCAAACTCCTTCGTCATCCTATCCCCAGCAAACTCCCTCGCCATTCTATCCCCAGCCTAGCTCCCTAGCTATCCTATAGCTCCCTCGCCATCCTATAGCTCCCCCTCTATCCTATACCCAGCTAGCTCCCTCGCCATCCTATCCCCAGCCAGTTCTCTCGCCATCCAATCCCCAACCAACTCCCTCGCCCTCCTATCCACAGCCATCTCACTCGCCATCCTATCCCCAGCCAGCTCCCTCGACCATCCTATCCCCAGCCAGCTCCATCCCCATCCTATAGCTTCCTCGCCATCCTATCCCTATCCAGTTCCCTCGCCAACCAATCCCCAGCCAAGTCACTCGCCATCCTATCCCCAGCCAGCTCCCTCGCCATCCTGTCCCCAGCCAGTTCCCTCGCCAACCAATCCCCAGCCAACTCCCTCGCCATCCTATCCCCAGCCTAGATCCCTCGCCATCCTATAGCTCCCTCGCTATCCTAGTCCCAGCCAGCTTCCTCGCCATCCTATAGCTCCCTCGCCATCCTATCCCCAGCCAGCTCCCTCGCCATCCTATCCCCAGCCAGCTCCCTCGCCATCCTATCCCCAGCCAAGCTCCCTCGGCATCCTATAGCTCCCTCGCCATCCTATCCCCAGCCAGCTCCCTCGCCATCCTATCCCCAGCCTAGCTCCCTCGCCATCCTATAGATCCCTCGCTATCCTAGTCCCAGCCAGCTTCCTCGCCATCCTATAGCTCCCTCGCCATCCTATCCGCAGCAAGCTCCCTCGCCGTCCTATCCCCAGCCAGCTCCCTCGCCATCCTATCCCAAGCAAACTCCCTCGTCATTCTATCCCCAGCCTAGCTGCCTAGACATCCTATAGCTCCCTCGCCATCCTATAGCTCCCTCCCTATCCTATTCCCAGCCTGCTCCCTCGCCATCCTATAGCTCACTCGCCATACTATCCGCAGCCTGTTCCCTCGCCATCCTATCCCCAGCCAGCTCTCTCGCCATCCTGTCCCCAGCAAATTCCCTCGCCATTCTATCCCCAGCCTAGCTCCCTAGCCATCCTATCCCCAACTAGCTTCCTCGCCATCCTACATGTCCCCCGCCATGCTATCCCCAGCCAGCTCCCTCGCCATCCTATCCCCAGCCAGCTCCCTCGCCATCCTATAGCCCCCTCGCCATCCTATAGCTCCCTCGCCATCCTATCCCCAGCCATCTCCCTCGCCCTCCTATCCCCAGCAGACTCCCTCGCCATCCTATAGCTCTCTCGCCATCCAATCCCCAGCCAGCTCTCTCGCCATCCAATCCCCAGCCAGCTCTCTCGCCATCCTATCCCCAGCCAGCTCCCTCACCATCCTATCCCCAGCCAGCTCCCTCGCCATCCTATCCCCAGCTAGCTCCCTCGCTATCCTATAGCTCCCTCGCCATCCTATCCCCAGCAAACTCCCTCGCGATCCTATCCCCAGCCAACTCCCTCGCCATCCTATTGCTCCTTCTCCATCCTATCCCCAGCCAGCTCCTTTGCCATCCTATTCCCAGCCAGCTCCCTCGCCATCCTGTAGGTCCCTCGCCATCCTATCCCCAGCCAGTTCCCTCGCCATCCTATCCACAGGCAGCTCCCTCGTCATCCTATCCCCAGCCAGCTCCCTCGCCATCCTATCCCCAGCCAGCTTCCTCACCATCCTATCCCCAGCGATCTCCCTAGCCATCCTATCCCCATCCAACTCCCTTGCCATCCTATCCCTAGCCAGCTCCCTCACCATCCTATCCCCAGCCAGCTCCCTAGCCATCCTATCCCCAACTAGCTTCCTCGCCATCCTACAGCTACCCCGCCATGCTATCCCCAGCCAGCTCCCTCGCCATCCTATCCCCAGCCAGCTCCCTCGCCATCCTATAGCCCCCTCGCCATCCTATAGCTCCCTCGCCATCCTATCCCCAGCCAGCTCCCTCGCCATCCTATCACCAGCCAGCTCCCTCGCCATCCTATCCCCAGCCTGCTCCCTAACCATCCTATCCCCAGCCAGCTCCCTCACCATCCTATCCTCAGCCAACTCCCTCGCCATCCTATCCCCAGCTAGCTGCCTTGCCATCCTTTTCCCAGCTATCTCCCTCACCATCCTATAGCTCCCTCGCAATCCTATCCCCAGCCAGCTCCCTCGCCATCCTATCCCCAGCTAGCTCCCTCGCTATCCTATAGCTCCCTCGCCATCCTATCCCCAGCAAACTCCCTCGCCATCCTATCCCCAGCCAACTCCCTCGCCATCCTATAGCTCCCTCTCCATCCTATCCCCAGCCAGCTCCTTTGCCATCCTATCCCCAGCCAGCTCCCTCGCCATCCTATCCCCAGCCAGCTCCTTTGCCATCCTATTCCCAGCCAGCTCCCTCACCATCCTATAGCTCCCTCGCCATCCTATCTCCAGCAAACTCCCTCGCCATCCTATCCCCAGCCAGCTCCCTCGCCATCCTATCCACAGCCAGCTCCCTCGCCATCCTATAGCTCACTCGCCATCCTATCCCCAGCAAACTCCCTCGCGATCCTATCCCCAGCCAACTCCGTCGCCATCCTATAGCTCCCTCTCCATCCTATCCCCAGCCAGCTCCTTTGCCATCCTATCCCCAGCCAGCTCCCTCGCCATCCTATCCCCTCCAGCTCCCTCGCTATCCCATAGCTCTCTCGCGATCCTATCCCCAGCCAGCTCCCTCGCCATCCTCTCCCCAGCTAGCTCCCTCGCTATCCTATAGCTCCCTCGCCATCCTATCCCCAGCCAGCTCCCTCGCCATCCTATAGCTCACTCGCCATCCTATCCCCAGCCAACTCCCTCGCCATCCTATCCCCAGCCAGCTCCCTCGCCATCCTATCCCCAGCCAGCTCCATCGCCATCCTATCCCCAGCCAGCTCCCTCGACCATCCTATCCCCAGCCAGCTCCATCCCCATCCTATAGCTTCCTCGCCATCCTATCCCTATCCAGTTCCCTCGCCAACCAATCCCCAGCCAAGTCACTCGCCATCCTATCCCCAGCCAGCTCCCTCGCCATCCTGTCCCCAGCCAGTTCCCTCGCCAACCAATCCCCAGCCAACTCCCTCGCCATCCTATCCCCAGCCTAGATCCCTCGCCATCCTATAGCTCCCTCGCTATCCTAGTCCCAGCCAGCTTCCTCGCCATCCTATAGCTCCCTCGCCATCCTATCCCCAGCCAGCTCCCTCGCCATCCTATCCCCAGCCAAGCTCCCTCGGCATCCTATAGCTCCCTCGCCATCCTATCCCCAGCCAGCTCCCTCGCCATCCTATCCCCAGCCTAGCTCCCTCGCCATCCTATAGCTCCCTCGCTATCCTAGTCCCAGCCAGCTTCCTCGCCATCCTATAGCTCCCTCGCCATCCTATCCCCAGCCAGCTCCCTCGCCATCCTATCCCCAGCCAAGCTCCCTCGGCATCCTATAGCTCCCTCGCCATCCTATCCCCAGCCAGCTCCCTCGCCATCCTATCCCCAGCCTAGCTCCCTCGCCATCCTATAGATCCCTCGCTATCCTAGTCCCAGCCAGCTTCCTCGCCATCCTATAGCTCCCTCGCCATCCTATCCCCAGCAAGCTCCCTCGCCGTCCTATCCCCAGCCAGCTCCCTCGCCATCCTATCCCAAGCAAACTCCCTCGTCATTCTATCCCCAGCCTAGCTGCCTAGACATCCTATAGCTCCCTCGCCATCCTATAGCTCCCTCCCTATCCTATTCCCAGCCTGCTCCCTCGCCATCCTATAGCTCACTCGCCATACTATCCGCAGCCTGTTCCCTCGCCATCCTATCCCCAGCCAGCTCTCTCGCCATCCTGTCCCCAGCAAATTCCCTCGCCATTCTATCCCCAGCCTAGCTCCCTAGCCATCCTATCCCCAACTAGCTTCCTCGCCATCCTACATGTCCCCCGCCATGCTATCCCCAGCCAGCTCCCTCGCCATCCTATCCCCAGCCAGCTCCCTCGCCATCCTATAGCCCCCTCGCCATCCTATAGCTCCCTCGCCATCCTATCCCCAGCCATCTCCCTCGCCCTCCTATCCCCAGCAGACTCCCTCGCCATCCTATAGCTCTCTCGCCATCCAATCCCCAGCCAGCTCTCTCGCCATCCAATCCCCAGCCAGCTCTCTCGCCATCCTATCCCCAGCCAGCTCCCTCGCTATCCTATAGCTCCCTCGCCATCCTATCCCCAGCAAACTCCCTCGCGATCCTATGCCCAGCCAACTCCCTCGCCATCCTATTGCTCCTTCTCCATCCTATCCCCAGCCAGCTCCTTTGCCATCCTATTCCCAGCCAGCTCCCTCGCCATCCTGTAGGTCCCTCGCCATCCTATCCCCAGCCAGTTCCCTCGCCATCCTATCCACAGGCAGCTCCCTCGTCATCCTATCCCCAGCCAGCTCCCTCGCCATCCTATCCCCAGCCAGCTTCCTCACCATCCTATCCCCAGCGATCTCCCTAGCCATCCTATCCCCATCCAACTCCCTTGCCATCCTATCCCTAGCCAGCTCCCTCACCATCCTATCCCCAGCCAGCTCCCTAGCCATCCTATCCCCAACTAGCTTCCTCGCCATCCTACAGCTACCCCGCCATGCTATCCCCAGCCAGCTCCCTCGCCATCCTATCCCCAGCCAGCTCCCTCGCCATCCTATAGCCCCCTCGCCATCCTATAGCTCCCTCGCCATCCTATCCCCAGCCAGCTCCCTCGCCATCCTATCACCAGCCAGCTCCCTCGCCATCCTATCCCCAGCCTGCTCCCTAACCATCCTATCCCCAGCCAGCTCCCTCACCATCCTATCCTCAGCCAACTCCCTCGCCATCCTATCCCCAGCTAGCTGCCTTGCCATCCTTTTCCCAGCTATCTCCCTCACCATCCTATAGCTCCCTCGCAATCCTATCCCCAGCCAGCTCCCTCGCCATCCTATCCCCAGCTAGCTCCCTCGCTATCCTATAGCTCCCTCGCCATCCTATCCCCAGCAAACTCCCTCGCCATCCTATCCCCAGCCAACTCCCTCGCCATCCTATAGCTCCCTCTCCATCCTATCCCCAGCCAGCTCCTTTGCCATCCTATCCCCAGCCAGCTCCCTCGCCATCCTATCCCCAGCCAGCTCCTTTGCCATCCTATTCCCAGCCAGCTCCCTCACCATCCTATAGCTCCCTCGCCATCCTATCTCCAGCAAACTCCCTCGCCATCCTATCCCCAGCCAGCTCCCTCGCCATCCTATCCACAGCCAGCTCCCTCGCCATCCTATAGCTCACTCGCCATCCTATCCCCAGCAAACTCCCTCGCGATCCTATCCCCAGCCAACTCCGTCGCCATCCTATAGCTCCCTCTCCATCCTATCCCCAGCCAGCTCCTTTGCCATCCTATCCCCAGCCAGCTCCCTCGCCATCCTATCCCCTCCAGCTCCCTCGCTATCCCATAGCTCTCTCGCGATCCTATCCCCAGCCAGCTCCCTCGCCATCCTCTCCCCAGCTAGCTCCCTCGCTATCCTATAGCTCCCTCGCCATCCTATCCCCAGCCAGCTCCCTCGCCATCCTATAGCTCACTCGCCATCCTATCCCCAGCCAACTCCCTCGCCATCCTATCCCCAGCCAGCTCCCTCGCCATCCTATCCCCAGCCTTGCTCCCTCGCCACCCTATAGCTCCCTCGCCATCCTATCCGCAGCCAGCTCCCTCGCCATCCTATCCCCAGCTACCTCCCTCACCATCCTATAGCTCCCTCACCATCCTATCCCCAGCCAGCAACCTCGCGATAATATAGATCCCTCGCCATCCTAACCCCAGCCAACTCCCTCGTCATCCTATCCCCAGCCAGCTCCCTCGCTATCCTATAGCTCCCTCGCCATCCTATCCCCAGCCAACTCCCTCGCCATCCTATACCCTACCAACTCCCTCGCCATCCTATCCCCAGCCAGCTCCCTTGCCATCCTATCCCCAGCCAGCACCCTCGCCATCCTATAGCTCCCTTGCCATCCTATCCCCAGCCAGCACCCTCGCCATCCTATAGCTCACTCGCCATCCTATACCCAACCAACTCCATCGCACTCCTATCCCCAGCCAACTCCCTCGCTTTCCTATAGCTCCCTCGCCATCCTGTCCCCAGCCAGTTCCCTCGCCATCCTATCCCCAGCAAACTCCCTCGCCATCCTATCCCCAGCCAGCTCCCTCGTCATCCAATCCCCAGCCAACTCCCTCACCATTCTATTCCCAGCCTAGCTCCCTCGCCATCCTATCCCCAGCCAGCTCCCTTGCCATCCTATTCCCAGCCAGCTCCCTCGCATTCCTATCCCCAGCCAGTTCCCTCACCTTCCAATCCCCAGCAAACTCACTCGTCATCCTATCCCCAGCCAGCTCTCTCGCCATCCTATCCCCAGCCAGCTCCATCGCCTTTCTATACCTCCCTCGCCATCCTATCCCCAGGCAACTCCCTCGCCATCCTATCCCCAGCCAGCTCCCTCGTCATCCTATCCCCAGCCAGCTCCCTCGCCACCCTATAGCTCCCTTGCCATCCTATCCCCAGGCAACTCCCTCGCCATCCTATCCCCAGCCAACTCCCTCGCCATCCTATCCCCAGCCAGCTCCCTCGCCATCCTATAGCTCCCTCGCCATCCTATCCGCAGACAGCTCCCTTGCCATCCTATAGCTTCCACGCCATCCTATCCCCATCTAGCTCCCTCGCCTTCCTATAGCTCCCTCGCCATCCTATAGCTCCCATGCCATCCTATCCCCAGCCAACTCCCTCGCCATCCTATCCCCAGCCAGTTCCCTCACCATCCTATCCCCAGCAAACTCACTCGTCATCCTATCCCCAGCCAGCTCTCTCGCCATCCTATCCCCAGCCAGCTCCATCGCCTTTCTATAGCTCCCTCGCCATCCTATCCCCAGGCAACTCCCTCGCCATCCTATCCCCAGCCAGCTCCCTCGTCATCCTATCCCCAGCCAGCTCCCTCGCCACCCTATAGCTCCCTTGCCATCCTATCCCCAGCCAGCTCCCTCGCCATCCTATCCCCAGCCAGCTCCCTTGCCATCCTATTCCCAGCTATCTACCTGGCCATCCTATCCCCAGCCAGCTCCCTCGCCATCCAATCCCCAGCCAGTTCCCTCACCTTCCAATCCCCAGCCAACTCCCTCGCCATCCTATAGCTCCCTCACCATCCTATCCCCAGCCAACTCCCTCGTCATCCTATCCCCAGCCAGCTCCCTCGTCATCCAATCCCCAACCAACTCCCTCGCCCTCCTATCCCCAGCCAACTCCCTCGCCATCCTATCCCCAGCAAGCTACCTCGCCATCCTTTCCCCAGCCAGCTCCCTCGCCATCCTATCCCCAGCTAGCTTCCTCGCCATCCTACAGCTCCCCCGCCATGCTATCCCCATCAGCTCCCTCGCCATCCAATAGCTCCTTCGCCATCCTATCCCCAGCCAACTCCCTCGCCATCCTATCCCCAGCCAGCTCCGTCGCCATCCAATCCCCAGCCAGCTCTCTCGCCATCCTATCCCCAGCCAGCTCTCTCGCCATCCTATCCCCAGCCAGCTCCCTTGCCATCCTATTCCCAGCTATCTACCTCGCCATCCTATCCCCAGCCAGCTCCCTCGCCATCCTATCCCCAGCCAGTTCCCTCACCTTCCAATCCCCAGCCAACTCCCTCGCCATCCTATCCCCAGCCAACTCCCTCGCCATCCTATCCCCAGCCAGTTCTCTCGCCATCCAATCCCCAACCAACTCCCTCGCCCTCCTATCCCCAGCCAACTCCCTCGCCATCCTATAGCTCACTCGCCATCCTATCCCCAGCCAGCTCCCTCGCCATCCTATCCCCAGCCAGCTCCCTCGCCATCCTATCCCCAGCCAACTCCCTCGCCATCCTATCCCCAGCAAGCTCCATCGCCATCCTATAGCTCCCTCGCCATCCTATCCCCAGCCAACTCCCTCGCTATCCTATAGCTCCCTCGCCATCCTGTCCCCAGCCAACTCCCTCGCTATCCTATAGCTCCCTCGCCATCCTATCCCCAGCAAACTCCCTCGCCATCCTATCCCCAGCCAGCTCCCTCGCCATCCTATCCCCAGCCAACTCCCTCGCCATCCTATCCCCAGCAAGCTCCCTCGCCATCCTATCCGCAGCCAGCTCCCTTGCCATCCTATAGCTTCCACGCCATCCTATCCCCTCCAGCTCCCTCGCTATCCTATAGCTCTCTCGCGATCCTATCACCAGCCAGCTCCCTCGCCATCCTATCCCCAGCCAGCTCCCTCGCCATCCTCTCCCCAGCTAGCTCCCTCGCTATCCTATAGCTCCCTCGCCATCCTATCCCCAGCCAGCTCCATCGCCATCCTATAGCTCACTCGCCATCCTATCCCCAGCCAACTCCCTCGCCATCCTATCCCCAGCCAGCTCCCTCGCCATCCTATCCCCAGCCAACTCCCTCGCTATCCTATAGCTCCCTCGCCATCCTGTCCCCAGCCAACTCCCTCGCTATCCTATAGCTCCCTCGCCATCCTATCCCCAGCAAACTCCCTCGCCATCCTATTCCCAGCCAGCTCCCTCACCATCCTATCCACAGCCAGCTCCCTCGCCATCCTATCCCCAGCCAGCTCCCTCGTCATCCTATCCCCAGCCAGCTCCCTCGCCATCCTATCCCAAGACAGCTCCCTCGCCATCCTATCCCCAGCTACCTCCCTCACCATCCTATAGCTCCCTCACCATCCTATCCCCAGCAAACTCCCTCGTCATCCTATCCCCAGCCAGCTCCCTCGCCATCCTATAGCTCCCTCGCCATCCTATAGCTCACTCGCCATCCTATCCCCAGCCAACTCCCTCGCCATCCTATCCCCAGCCATCTCCGTCGCCATCCCATCATCAGCCAGCTCCCTCGTCATCCTATCCCCAGCCAGTTCCCTCGCCATCCAATCCCCAACCAACTCCCTCGCCATCCTATCCCCAGCCAGCTACCTCGCCATCCTATCGCCAGCCAGCTCCCTCGCCATCCTATAGCTACCTCGCCATCCTATCCCCAGCCAACTCCCTCGCCATCCTATCCCCAGCAAGATCCGTCGCCATCCAATCCCCATCCAGCTCTCTCGCCATCCTATCCCCAGCCAGCTCTCTCGTCATACAATCCCCAGTAAGCTCCCTCGTCTTTCTATAGCTCCGTCGCCATCCTATCCCCAGCCAACTCCCTCGCCATCCTATCCCCAGCATAGCTCCCTCGCCATCCTATAGCTCCCTCGCCATCCTATCCCCAGCCAGCCTACATGTATATGTATACATGCACATATTCATGTATATACACGTATACGTATACATGCACATATTCATGTATACACACATGTACATGTATACATGCACATATTCATGAATACACACATGTATACGTATACATGCACATATTCATGTATACATACACATTTATATGTATACATGCACATATTAATGAATACACACATGTATACGTATACATGCACATATTCATGTATACATACACATGTATACGTATACATGCACATATTCATGTATACATACACATTTATATGTATACATGCACATATTAATGAATACACACATGTATACGTATACATGCACATATTCATGTATACATACACATGTATACGTATACATGCACATATTCATGAATACACACATGTATACGTATACATGCACATATTCATGTATACATACACATGTATACGTATACATGCACATATTCATGAATACACATGTATACGTATACATGCACATATTCATGAATACACACATGTATACGTATACATGCACATATTCATGAATACACACATGTATACTTATACATGCACATATTCATGAATACACACATGTATACGTATACATGCACATATTTATGTATACATGCACATATTTATGTATACATACACATTTATATGTATACATGCACATATTAATGAATACACACATGTATACGTATACATGCACATATTCATGTATACATACACATGTATACGTATACATGCACATATTCATGTATATACACATGTATATGTATACATGTGTGTATGTATACAAATATGTGCATGTATATGTATACATGCACATATTCATGAATACACACATGTATATGTATACATGCACATATTCATGAATACACACATGTATACGTATACATGCAAATATTCATGAATACACACATGTATACGTATATATACACATATTCATGTATACAGACATGTACACGTATACATGCACATATTCATGTATACATACACATGTATATGTATACATGCACATATTTATGTATACATGCATATATTCATGTATATACACATTTATATGTATACATGCACATATTCATGTATACATACACATGTATATGTATACATGCACATATTCATGTATATACACATGTATATGTATACATGCACATATTCATGTGTATACATGCACATATTCATGTATACATACACATGTATACGTATACATGCACATATTCATGTATACACACATGTATACGTATACATGCACATATTCATGTATACATACACATGTATATGTATACATGCACATATTCATGTATACATACACATGTATATGTATACATGCACATATTCATGTATATACACATGTATACGTATACATGCACATATTCATGAATACACACATGTATACGTATACATGCACATATTCATGTATATATACACATTTATATGTATACATGCACATATTCATGTATACACACATGTATACGTATACATGCACATATTCATGTATATACACATGTATACGTATACATGCACATATACATGTATACACACATGTATATGTATACATGAACATATTCATGTGTATAAATGCACATATTCATGTATACATACACATGTATACGTATACATGCACATATTCATGTATACACACATGTATACGTATACATGCACATATTCATGTATACATACACATGTATATGTATACATGCACATATTCATGTATACATACACATGTATATGTATACATGCACATATTCATGTATACATACACATGTATATGTATACATGCACATATTCATGTATATACACATGTATACGTATAAATGCACATATTCATGAATACACACATGTATACGTATACATGCACATATTCATGTATATATACACATTTATATGTATACATGCACATATTCATGTATACACACATGTATATGTATACATGCACATATTCATGTATACACACATGTATACGTATACATGCACATATTCATGTATATATACACATTTATATGTATACATGCACATATTAATGAATACAAACATGTATACGTATACATGCACATATTCATGTATACACACATGTATACGTATACATGCATATATTCTTGTATACAGACATGTACACGTATACATGCACATATTCATGAATACACACATGTATACGTATACATGCACATATTCATGTATACACACATGTATACGTATACATGCACATATTCATGTATACATACACATGTATACATATACATGCACATATTCATGTATACAGACATGTACACGTATACATGCACATATTCATGTATACACACATGTATACGTATACATGCATATATTCATGTATACAGACATGTATACGTATACATGCACATATTCATGTATACATACACATGTATACATATACATGCACATATTCATGTATACACACATGTATATGTATACATGCACATTTTCATGTATACAGACATGTACACGTATACATGCACATATTCATGAATACACACATGTATACGTAGACATGCACATATTCATGTATACACACATGTATACGTATACATGCATATATTCATGTATACAGACATGTATACGTATACATGCACATATTCATGTATACATACACATGTATACATATACATGCACATATTCATGTATACACACATGTACACGTATACATGCACATATTCATGTATACACACATGTATACGTATACATGCACATATTCATGTATACAGACATGTACACGTATACATGCACATATTCATGTATACACACATGTATACGTATACATGCATATATTCATGTATACAGACATGTATACGTATACATGCACATATTCATGTATACATACACATGTATACATATACATGCACATATTCATGTATACACACATGTATATGTATACATGCACATATTCATGTATACAGACATGTACACGTATACATGCACATATTCATGAATACACACATGTATACGTAGACATGCACATATTCATGTATACACACAGGTATACGTATACATGCACATATTCATGTATACACACATGTATACGTATACATGCACATATTCATGTATACATACACATGTATACGTATAAATGGACATACGTATACATGTGTGTATGTATACATGAATATGTGCATGTATATGTATACATGCACATATTCATGTATACACACATGTATACGTATACATGCATATATTCATGTATATACACATGTATATGTATACATGCACATATTTATGTATACATACACATTTATATGTATACATGCACATATTAATGAATACACACATGTATACGTATACATGCACATATTCATGTAAATACACATGTATATGTATACATGCACATATTTATGTATACATACACATTTATATGTATTCATGCACATATTCATGTATACACACATGTATACGTATAAATGCACATACGTATACATGTGTGTATGTATACAAATATGTGCATGTATATGTATACATGCACATATTCATGTGTATACATGCACATATTCATGTATACATACACATGTATACGTATATATGCACATATTCATGTATACACACATGTATACGTATACATGCATATATTCAAATATACATACACATGTATATGTATACATGCACATATTCATGTATATACACATGTATACGTATACATGCACATTTTCATGAATACACACATGTATACGTATACATGCACATATTCTTGTATACATACACATGTATACGTATACATGCACATATTCATGTATACACACATGTACACGTATACATGCACATATTCATGAATAAACACATGTATACGTATACATGCACATATTCATGTATACACACATGTATACGTATACATGCACATATTCATGTATACATACAGATTTATATGTATACATGCACATATTAATGAATACACACATGTATACGTATACATGCACATATTCATGTATACATACACATGTATACGTATACATGCACATATTCATGTATATACACATGTATATGTATACATGTGTGTATGTATACAAATATGTGCATGTATATGTATACATGCACATATTCATGAATACACACATGTATACGTATACATGCACATATTCATGTATACATACACATGTATACGTATACATGCACATATTCATGTATACACACACATGTATACGTATATATACACATATTCATGTATACAGACATGTACACGTATACATGCACATATTCATGTATACACACATGTATACGTATACATGCACATATTCATGTATATACACATGTATACGTATACATGCACATATTCATGTATACATACACATGTATACGTATACATGCATATATTCATGTATACATACACATGTATATGTATACATGCACATATTCATGTATACACACATGTATATGTATACATGCACATATTCATGTATACACACATGTATACGTATACATGCACATATTCATGTATATATACACATTTATATGTATACATGCACATTTTCATGTATACAGACATGTACACGTATACATGCACATATTCATGAATACACACATGTATACGTAGACATGCACATATTCATGTATACACACATGTATACGTATACATGCATATATTCATGTATACAGACATGTATACGTATACATGCACATATTCATGTATACATACACATGTATACATATACATGCACATATTCATGTATACACACATGTACACGTATACATGCACATATTCATGTATACACACATGTATACGTATACATGCACATATTCATGTATACAGACATGTACACGTATACATGCACATATTCATGTATACACACATGTATACGTATACATGCATATATTCATGTATACAGACATGTATACGTATACATGCACATATTCATGTGTACATACACATGTATACATATACATGCACATATTCATGTATACACACATGTATATGTATACATGCACATATTCATGTATACAGACATGTACACGTATACATGCACATATTCATGAATACACACATGTATACGTAGACATGCACATATTCATGTATACACACAGGTATACGTATACATGCACATATTCATGTATACACACATGTATACGTATACATGCACATATTCATGTATACATACACATGTATACGTATAAATGGACATACGTATACATGTGTGTATGTATACATGAATATGTGCATGTATATGTATACATGCACATATTCATGTATACACACATGTATACGTATACATGCATATATTCATGTATATACACATGTATATGTATACATGCACATATTTATGTATACATACACATTTATATGTATACATGCACATATTAATGAATACACACATGTATACGTATACATGCACATATTCATGTAAATACACATGTATATGTATACATGCACATATTTATGTATACATACACATTTATATGTATTCATGCACATATTCATGTATACACACATGTATACGTATAAATGCACATACGTATACATGTGTGTATGTATACAAATATGTGCATGTATATGTATACATGCACATATTCATGTGTATACATGCACATATTCATGTATACATACACATGTATACGTATATATGCACATATTCATGTATACACACATGTATACGTATACATGCATATATTCAAATATACATACACATGTATATGTATACATGCACATATTCATGTATATACACATGTATACGTATACATGCACATTTTCATGAATACACACATGTATACGTATACATGCACATATTCTTGTATACATACACATGTATACGTATACATGCACATATTCATGTATACACACATGTACACGTATACATGCACATATTCATGAATAAACACATGTATACGTATACATGCACATATTCATGTATACACACATGTATACGTATACATGCACATATTCATGTATACATACAGATTTATATGTATACATGCACATATTAATGAATACACACATGTATACGTATACATGCACATATTCATGTATACATACACATGTATACGTATACATGCACATATTCATGTATATACACATGTATATGTATACATGTGTGTATGTATACAAATATGTGCATGTATATGTATACATGCACATATTCATGAATACACACATGTATACGTATACATGCACATATTCATGTATACATACACATGTATACGTATACATGCACATATTCATGTATACACACACATGTATACGTATATATACACATATTCATGTATACAGACATGTACACGTATACATGCACATATTCATGTATACACACATGTATACGTATACATGCACATATTCATGTATATACACATGTATACGTATACATGCACATATTCATGTATACATACACATGTATACGTATACATGCACATATTCATGTATACACACATGTATACGTATACATGCATATATTCATGTATACATACACATGTATATGTATACATGCACATATTCATGTATACACACATGTATATGTATACATGCACATATTCATGTATACACACATGTATACGTATACATGCTCATATTCATGTATATATACACATTTATATGTATACATGCACATATTAATGAATATAAACATGTATACGTATACATACACATATTCATGTATACACACATGTATACGTATACATGCACATATACATGTATACACACATGTATATGTATACATGAACATATTCATGTGTATACATGCACATATTCATGTATACACACATGTATATGTATACATGCACATATTCATGTATACACACATGTATACGTATACATGCACATATTCATGTATACACACATGTATACATATACATGTACATATTCATGTATACATACACATTTATATGTATACATGCACATATTCATGTATACACACATGTAAACGTATACATGCATATATTCATGTATACATACACATGTATATGTATACATGCACATATTCATGAATACACACATGTATACGTAGACATGCACATATTCATGTATAGATACACATGTATACGTATACATGCACATATCCATGT
Source organism: Sander lucioperca (assembly GCF_008315115.2). NCBI lineage: Eukaryota > Metazoa > Chordata > Actinopteri > Perciformes > Percidae > Sander > Sander lucioperca. The sequence goes on along the minus strand of NC_050184.1, from coordinate 23,997,872 downwards.
ATACACACATGTATATGTATACATGCACATATTCATGTGTATACATGCACATATTCATGTATACATACACATGTATACGTTTACATGCACATATTAATGTATACATACACATGTATACGTATACATGCACATATTCATGTATACACACATGTATACGTATACATGCACATATTTATGTATACATACACATTTATATGTATACATGCACATATTCATGTATACACACATGTATACATATACATGCACATATTCATGTATATACACATGTATACGTATACATGCACATATTTATGTATAGATACACATGTATACTTATACATGCACATATTCATGTATACAGACATGTATACGTATACATGCACATATTCATGTATATACACATGTATACGTATACATGCACGTATTTATGTATACATACACATTTATATGTATACATGCACATATTAATGAATACACACATGTATACGTATACATGCACATATTCATGTATACATACACATGTATACGTATAAATGCACATACGTATACATGTGTGTATGTATACAAATATGTGCATGTATATTTATACATGCACATATTCATGAATACACACATGTATACGTATACATGCACATATCCATGTATACACACATGTATATGTATACATGCACATATTCATGTGTATACATGCACATATTCATGTATACACACATGTATACGTATACATGCACATATTTATGTATACATACACATGTATACTTATACATGCACATATTCATGTATACAGACATGTATACGTATACATGCACATATTCATGTATATACACATGTATACGTATACATGCACGTATTTATGTATACATACACATTTATATGTATACATACACATATTTATGTATACATACACATTTATATGTATACATGCACATATTAATGAATACACACATGTATACGTATACATGCACATATTCATGTATACATACACATTTATACGTATACATGCACATATTCATGTATATACACATGTATATGTATACATGCACATATTTATGTATACATAGATAATTATATATATACATGTACATATTAATGAATACACACATGTATACGTATAAATGCACATACGTATACATGTGTGTATGTATACAAATATGTGCATGTATATGTATACATGCACATATTCATGAATACACACATGTATACGTATACATGCGCATATTCATGTATACAGACATGTATACGTATACATGCACATATTCATGTATACACACATATATACGTATACATGCACATATTCATATATATACACATGTATACGTATACATGCACATATTTATGTATACATACACATGTATACTTATACATGCACATATTCATGTATACACACATGTATACGTATACATGCACATATTCATGTATACACACATGTATACGTATACATGCACATATTTATGTATACATACACATTTATATGTATACATGCACATATTCATGTATACATACATATTTAAATGTATACATGCACATATTCATGTATATACACATGTATACTTATACATGCACATATTCATGTATATACACATGTATATGTATACATACACATATTTATGTATACATACACATTTATATGTATACATGCACATATTAATGAATACACACATGTATACGTATACATGCACATATTCATGTATACATACACATTTATACGTATACATGCACATATTCATGTATATACACATGTATATGTATACATGCACATATTTATGTATACATACATATTTATATATATACATGTACATATTAATGAATACACACATGTATACGTATACATGCACATATTCATGTATACATACACATGTATACGTATACATGCACATATTCATGTATATACACATGTATATGTATACATGTGTGTATGTATACAAATATGTGCATGTATATGTATACATGCACATATTCATGAATACACACATGTATACGTATACATGCACATATTCATGTATACATACACATGTATACGTATACATGCACATATTCATGTATACACACACATGTATACGTATATATACACATATTCATGTATACAGACATGTACACGTATACATGCACATATTCATGTATACACACATGTATACGTATACATGCACATATTCATGTATATACACATGTATACGTATACATGCACATATTCATGTATACATACACATGTATACGTATACATGCACATATTCATGTATACACACATGTATACGTATACATGCATATATTCATGTATACATACACATGTATATGTATACATGCACATATTCATGTATACACACATGTATATGTATACATGCACATATTCATGTATACACACATGTATACGTATACATGCTCATATTCATGTATATATACACATTTATATGTATACATGCACATATTAATGAATATAAACATGTATACGTATACATACACATATTCATGTATACACACATGTATACGTATACATGCACATATACATGTATACACACATGTATATGTATACATGAACATATTCATGTGTATACATGCACATATTCATGTATACACACATGTATATGTATACATGCACATATTCATGTATACACACATGTATACGTATACATGCACATATTCATGTATACACACATGTATACATATACATGTACATATTCATGTATACATACACATTTATATGTATACATGCACATATTCATGTATACACACATGTAAACGTATACATGCATATATTCATGTATACATACACATGTATATGTATACATGCACATATTCATGAATACACACATGTATACGTAGACATGCACATATTCATGTATAGATACACATGTATACGTATACATGCACATATCCATGTATACACACATGTATATGTATACATGCACATATTCATGTGTATACATGCACATATTCATGTATACATACACATGTATACATTTACATGCACATATTAATGTATACATACACATGTATACGTATACATGCACATATTCATGTATACACACATGTATACGTATACATGCACATATTTATGTATACATACACATTTATATGTATACATGCACATATTCATGTATACACACATGTATACATATACATGCACATATTCATGTATATACACATGTATACGTATACATGCACATATTTATGTATAGATACACATGTATACTTATACATGCACATATTCATGTATACAGACATGTATACGTATACATGCACATATTCATGTATATACACATGTATACGTATACATGCACGTATTTATGTATACATACACATTTATATGTATACATGCACATATTAATGAATACACACATGTATACGTATACATGCACATATTCATGTATACATACACATGTATACGTATAAATGCACATACGTATACATGTGTGTATGTATACAAATATGTGCATGTATATTTATACATGCACATATTCATGAATACACACATGTATACGTATACATGCACATATCCATGTATACACACATGTATATGTATACATGCACATATTCATGTGTATACATGCACATATTCATGTATACACACATGTATACGTATACATGCACATATTTATGTATACATACACATGTATACTTATACATGCACATATTCATGTATACAGACATGTATACGTATACATGCACATATTCATGTATATACACATGTATATGTATACATGCACATATTTATGTATACATACATATTTATATATATACATGTACATATTAATGAATACACACATGTATACGTATAAATGCACATACGTATACATGTGTGTATGTATACAAATATGTGCATGTATATGTATACATGCACATATTCATGAATACACACATGTATACGTATACATGCGCATATTCATGTATACAGACATGTATACGTATACATGCACATATTCATGTATACACACATATATACGTATACATGCACATATTCATATATATACACATGTATACGTATACATGCACATATTTATGTATACATACACATGTATACTTATACATGCACATATTCATGTATACACACATGTATACGTATACATGCACATATTCATGTATACACACATGTATACGTATACATGCACATATTTATGTATACATACACATTTATATGTATACATGCACATATTCATGTATACATACATATTTAAATGTATACATGCACATATTCATGTATATACACATGTATACGTATACATGTGTGTATGTATACAAAGATGTGCATGTATATGTGTACATGCACATATTCATGTATATACACATGTATACTTATACATGCACATATTCATGTATATACACATGTATATGTATACATACACATATTTATGTATACATACACATTTATACGTATACATGCACATATTCATGTATACTTACACATTTATACGTATACATGCACATATTCATGTATATACACATGTATATGTATACATGCACATATTTATGTATACATACATATTTATATATATACATGTACATATTAATGAATACACACATGTATACGTATACATGCACATATTCATGTATACATACACATGTATACGTATACATGCACATATTCATGTATATACACATGTATATGTATACATGTGTGTATGTATACAAATATGTGCATGTATATGTATACATGCACATATTCATGAATACAGACATGTATACGTATACATGCACATATTCATGTATACATACACATGTATACGTATACATGCACATATTCATGTATACACACACATGTATACGTATATATACACATATTCATGTATACAGACATGTACACGTATACATGCACATATTCATGTATACACACATGTATACGTATACATGCACATATTCATGTATATACACATGTATACGTATACATGCACATATTCATGTATACATACACATGTATACGTATACATGCACATATTCATGTATACACACATGTATACGTATACATGCATATATTCATGTATACATACACATGTATATGTATACATGCACATATTCATGTATACACACATGTATATGTATACATGCACATATTCATGTATACACACATGTATACGTATACATGCTCATATTCATGTATATATACACATTTATATGTATACATGCACATATTAATGAATATAAACATGTATACGTATACATACACATATTCATGTATACACACATGTATACGTATACATGCACATATACATGTATACACACATGTATATGTATACATGAACATATTCATGTGTATACATGCACATATTCATGTATACACACATGTATATGTATACATGCACATATTCATGTATACACACATGTATACGTATACATGCACATATTCATGTATACACACATGTATACATATACATGTACATATTCATGTATAGATACACATGTATACGTATACATGCACATATCCATGTATACACACATGTATATGTATACATGCACATATTCATGTGTATACATGCACATATTCATGTATACATACACATGTATACGTTTACATGCACATATTCATGTATACATACACATGTATACGTATACATGCACATATTCATGTATACACACATGTATACGTATACATGCACATATTTATGTATACATACACATTTATATGTATACATGCACATATTCATGTATACACACATGTATACATATACATGCACATATTCATGTATATACACATGTATACGTATACATGCACATATTTATGTATAGATAAACATGTATACTTATACATGCACATATTCATGTATACAGACATGTATACGTATACATGCACATATTCATGTATATACACATGTATACGTATACATGCACGTATTTATGTATACATACACATTTATATGTATACATGCACATATTAATGAATACACACATGTATACGTATACATGCACATATTCATGTATACATACACATGTATACGTATAAATGCACATACGTATACATGTGTGTATGTATACAAATATGTGCATGTATATTTATACATGCACATATTCATGAATACACACATGTATACGTATACATGCACATATCCATGTATACACACATGTATATGTATACATGCACATATTCATGTGTATACATGCACATATTCATGTATACACACATGTATACGTATACATGCACATATTTATGTATACATACACATGTATACTTATACATGCACATATTCATGTATACAGACATGTATACGTATACATGCACATATTCATGTATATACACATGTATACGTATACATGCACGTATTTATGTATACATACACATTTATATGTATACATACACATATTTATGTATACATACACATTTATATGTATACATGCACATATTAATGAATACACACATGTATACGTATACATGCACATATTCATGTATACATACACATTTATACGTATACATGCACATATTCATGTATATACACATGTATATGTATACATGCACATATTTATGTATACATACATATTTATATATATACATGTACATATTAATGAATACACACATGTATACGTATAAATGCACATACGTATACATGTGTGTATGTATACAAATATGTGCATGTATATGTATACATGCACATATTCATGAATACACACATGTATACGTATACATGCGCATATTCATGTATACAGACATGTATACGTATACATGCACATATTCATGTATACACACATATATACGTATACATGCACATATTCATATATATACACATGTATACGTATACATGCACATATTTATGTATACATACACATGTATACTTATACATGCACATATTCATGTATACACACATGTATACGTATACATGCACATATTCATGTATACACACATGTATACGTATACATGCACATATTTATGTATACATACACATTTATATGTATACATGCACATATTCATGTATACATACATATTTAAATGTATACATGCACATATTCATGTATATACACATGTATACGTATACATGTGTGTATGTATACAAAGATGTGCATGTATATGTGTACATGCACATATTCATGTATACATACATATTTAAATGTATACATGCACATATTCATGAATACACACATGTATACGTATACATGCGCATATTCATGTATACAGACATGTACACGTATACATGCACATATTCATGAATACACACATGTATACGTAGACATGCACATATTCATGTATACACACATGTATACGTATACATGCATATATTCATGTATACAGACATGTATACGTATACATGCACATATTCATGTATACATACACATGTATACATATACATGCACATATTCATGTATACACACATGTACACGTATACATGCACATATTCATGTATACACACATGTATACGTATACATGCACATATTCATGTATACAGACATGTACACGTATACATGCACATATTCATGTATACACACATGTATACGTATACATGCATATATTCATGTATACAGACATGTATACGTATACATGCACATATTCATGTGTACATACACATGTATACATATACATGCACATATTCATGTATACACACATGTATATGTATACATGCACATATTCATGTATACAGACATGTACACGTATACATGCACATATTCATGAATACACACATGTATACGTAGACATGCACATATTCATGTATACACACAGGTATACGTATACATGCACATATTCATGTATACACACATGTATACGTATACATGCACATATTCATGTATACATACACATGTATACGTATACATGGACATACGTATACATGTGTGTATGTATACATGAATATGTGCATGTATATGTATACATGCACATATTCATGTATACACACATGTATACGTATACATGCATATATTCATGTATATACACATGTATATGTATACATGCACATATTATGTATACATACACATTTATATGTATACATGCACATATTAATGAATACACACATGTATACGTATACATGCACATATTCATGTAAATACACATGTATATGTATACATGCACATATTATGTATACATACACATGTATATGTATTCATGCACATATTCATGTATACACACATGTATACGTATAAATGCACATACGTATACATGTGTGTATGTATACAAATATGTGCATGTATATGTATACATGCACATATTCATGTGTATACATGCACATATTCATGTATACATACACATGTATACGTATATATGCACATATTCATGTATACACACATGTATACGTATACATGCATATATTCAAATATACATACACATGTATATGTATACATGCACATATTCATGTATATACACATGTATACGTATACATGCACATTTTCATGAATACACACATGTATACGTATACATGCACATATTCTTGTATACATACACATGTATACGTATACATGCACATATTCATGTATACACACATGTACACGTATACATGCACATATTCATGAATAAACACATGTATACGTATACATGCACATATTCATGTATACACACATGTATACGTATACATGCACATATTCATGTATACATACAGATTTATATGTATACATGCACATATTAATGAATACACACATGTATACGTATACATGCACATATTCATGTATACATACACATGTATACGTATACATGCACATATTCATGTATATACACATGTATATGTATACATGTGTGTATGTATACAAATATGTGCATGTATATGTATACATGCACATATTCATGAATACACACATGTATACGTATACATGCACATATTCATGTATACATACACATGTATACGTATACATGCACATATTCATGTATACACACACATGTATACGTATATATACACATATTCATGTATACAGACATGTACACGTATACATGCACATATTCATGTATACACACATGTATACGTATACATGCACATATTCATGTATATACACATGTATACGTATACATGCACATATTCATGTATACATACACATGTATACGTATACATGCACATATTCATGTATACACACATGTATACGTATACATGCATATATTCATGTATACATACACATGTATATGTATACATGCACATATTCATGTATACACACATGTATATGTATACATGCACATATTCATGTATACACACATGTATACGTATACATGCTCATATTCATGTATATATACACATTTATATGTATACATGCACATATTAATGAATATAAACATGTATACGTATACATACACATATTCATGTATACACACATGTATACGTATACATGCACATATACATGTATACACACATGTATATGTATACATGAACATATTCATGTGTATACATGCACATATTCATGTATACACACATGTATATGTATACATGCACATATTCATGTATACACACATGTATACGTATACATGCACATATTCATGTATACACACATGTATACATATACATGTACATATTCATGTATACATACACATTTATATGTATACATGCACATATTCATGTATACACACATGTAAACGTATACATGCATATATTCATGTATACATACACATGTATATGTATACATGCACATATTCATGAATACACACATGTATACGTAGACATGCACATATTCATGTATAGATACACATGTATACGTATACATGCACATATCCATGTATACACACATGTATATGTATACATGCACATATTCATGTGTATACATGCACATATTCATGTATACATACACATGTATACGTTTACATGCACATATTAATGTATACATACACATGTATACGTATACATGCACATATTCATGTATACACACATGTATACGTATACATGCACATATTTATGTATACATACACATTTATATGTATACATGCACATATTCATGTATACACACATGTATACATATACATGCACATATTCATGTATATACACATGTATACGTATACATGCACATATTTATGTATAGATACACATGTATACTTATACATGCACATATTCATGTATACAGACATGTATACGTATACATGCACATATTCATGTATATACACATGTATACGTATACATGCACGTATTTATGTATACATACACATTTATATGTATACATGCACATATTAATGAATACACACATGTATACGTATACATGCACATATTCATGTATACATACACATGTATACGTATAAATGCACATACGTATACATGTGTGTATGTATACAAATATGTGCATGTATATTTATACATGCACATATTCATGAATACACACATGTATACGTATACATGCACATATCCATGTATACACACATGTATATGTATACATGCACATATTCATGTGTATACATGCACATATTCATGTATACACACATGTATACGTATACATGCACATATTTATGTATACATACACATGTATACTTATACATGCACATATTCATGTATACAGACATGTATACGTATACATGCACATATTCATGTATATACACATGTATACGTATACATGCACGTATTTATGTATACATACACATTTATATGTATACATACACATATTTATGTATACATACACATTTATATGTATACATGCACATATTAATGAATACACACATGTATACGTATACATGCACATATTCATGTATACATACACATTTATACGTATACATGCACATATTCATGTATATACACATGTATATGTATACATGCACATATTTATGTATACATAGATAATTATATATATACATGTACATATTAATGAATACACACATGTATACGTATAAATGCACATACGTGTATACATGTGCATGTATGTATACACATATATGTGCACATGTATACGTATACATGCACATATTCATGAATACACACATGTATACGTATACATGCACATATTCATGTATACACACATGTATACGTATACATGCACATATTCATGTATACACACATTATACGTATACATGCACATATTCATGTATATACACATGTATACGTATACATGCACATATTTATGTATACATACACATGTATACTGTATACATGCACATATTCATGTATACACACATGTATACGTATACATGCACATATTCATGTATATACACATGTATACGTATACATGCACATATTTATGTATACATACACATTATATGTATACATGCACATATTAATGTATACACACATTTAATCGTATACATGCACATATTTATGTATACATACACATGTATACGTATACATGCACATATTCATGTATATACACATGTATATGTATACATGCACATATTTATGTATACATACATATTTATATATATACATGTACATATTAATGAATACACACATGTATACGTATACATGCACATATTCATGTATACATACACATGTATACGTATACATGCACATATTCATGTATATACACATGTATATGTATACATGTGTGTATGTATACAAATATGTGCATGTATATGTATACATGCACATATTCATGAATACACACATGTATACGTATACATGCACATATTCATGTATACATACACATGTATACGTATACATGCACATATTCATGTATACACACATGTATACGTATATATACACATATTCATGTATACAGACATGTACACGTATACATGCACATATTCATGTATACACACATGTATACGTATACATGCACATATTCATGTATATACACATGTATACGTATACATGCACATATCATGTATACATACACATGTATACGTATACATGCACATATTCATGTATACACACATGTATACGTATACATGCATATATTCATGTATACATACACATGTATATGTATACATGCACATATTCATGTATACACACATGTATATGTATACATGCACATATCATGTATACACACATGTATACGTATACATGCTCATATTCATGTATATATACACATTTATATGTATACATGCACATATTAATGAATATAAACATGTATACGTATACATACACATATTCATGTATACACACATGTATACGTATACATGCACATATACATGTATACACACATGTATATGTATACATGAACATATTCATGTGTATACATGCACATATTCATGTATACACACATGTATATGTATACATGCACATATTCATGTATACACACATGTATACGTATACATGCACATATTCATGTATACACACATGTATACATATACATGTACATATTCATGTATACATACACATGTATACGTATACATGCACATATCATGTATACACACATGTATACGTATACATGCACATGTATACCACATGTATAGTATACATGCACATATTCATGTATACATACACATGTATACTTATACATGCACATATTCATGTATACTACACATGTATACGTATACATGCACATATTCATGTATACACACATGTATACGTATACATGCACATATTATGTATACATACACATGTATATGTATACATGCACATATTCATGTATACTACACATGTATACGTATACATGCACATATTCATGTATATACACATGTATACGTATACATGCACATATTATGTATAGATACACATGTATACTTATACATGCACATATTCATGTATACAGACATGTATACGTATACATGCACATATTCATGTATATACACATGTATACGTATACATGCACGTATTTATGTATACATACACATTTATATGTATACATGCACATATAATGAATACACACATGTATACGTATACATGCACATATCATGTATACTACACATGTATACGTATAAATGCACATACGTATCATGTGTGTATGTATACAATATGTGCATGTATATTTATACATGCACATATTCATGAATACACACATGTATACGTATACATGCACATATCATGTATACACATGTATACGTATACATGCACATATTCATGTGATACATGCACATATGTCATGATAGTATACATGCACATATTCATGTATACATACACATGTATACGTATACATGCATCATGTGATACACATGTATGTATACATGACACATGATATACAGTGTATACATGCACATATCATGTACACACATGTTATGTATACATGCACATATGTATATGATAATACACAATGTATACTATACATGCACATATTCATGTAACATACATGTATCGTATACATGCACATATCTGTATACACATGTTTGTATACATGCACATATTATGTATACATACATATTTATATATATACATGTACATATTAATGAATACACACATGTATACGTATAAATGCACATACGTATACATGTGGTATGTATACAAATATGTGCATGTATATGTATACATGCACATATTCATGATACACACAGTATACGTATACATGCGCATATTCATGTATACAGACATGTATACGTATACATGCACATATTCATGTATACACACATTTATACGTATACATGCACATATTCATGTATATACACATGTATATGTATACATGCACATATTATGTATACATACACATGTATACTTATACATGCACATATTCATGTATACACACATGTATACGTATACATGCACATATTCATGTATACACACATGTATACGTATACATGCACATATTATGTATACATACACATTTATATGTATACATGCACATATTCATGTATACATACATATTTAAATGTATACATGCACATATTCATGTATATACACATGTATACGTATACATGTGTGTATGTATACAAAGATGTGCATGTATATGTGTACATGCACATATTCATGTATATACACATGTATACTTATACATGCACATATTCATGTATATACACATGTATATGTATACATACACATATTATGTATACATACACATTTATACGTATACATGCACATATTCATGTATACTTACACATTTATACGTATACATGCACATATTCATGTATATACACATGTATATGTATACATGCACATATTTATGTATACATACATATTTATATATACATGACATATTAATGAATACACACATGTATACGTATACATGCACATATCATGTATACATACACATGTATACGTATACATGCACATATTCATGTATATACACATGTATAGTGTATACATGTGTGTATGTATACAAATTCATGTATAGTATACATGCACATATTCATGATACACATGTATAGTATACATGCACATATTCATGTATACAGACATGTATACGTATACATGCACATATTCATGTATACATACACATGTATACGTATACATGCACATATTCATGTATACACACATGTATACGTATACATGCACATATCAGTATACAACATGTATACGTATACATGCACATATTCATGTATACAACACATGTATAGTATACATGCACATATTCATGTATACACACATGTATACGTATACATGCATATATTCATGTATACTACACATGTATATGTATACATGCACATATCATGTATACACACATGTATACGTATACATGCACATATTCATGTATACACACAGTATACGTATACATGCCATATTCATGTATACACACATGTATAGTATACATGCACATATTAATGATAGACATGTATACGTATACATGACACATATTCATGTATACACACATGTATACGTAACATGCACATATACATGTATACACACTGTATATGTATACATGACATCATATATACATGTTAGATACATGACATATTCATGTATACACACATGTATACGTATACATGTCACATATTCATGTATACACACATGTATACGTATACATGCACATATCCTGTACACACATGTATATATACATGCACATATCTGTATACATACACATGTATACGTATACATGCACAATCATGTATACACACATGTTATGTATACATGCACATATTCATGTATACACACATGATACTACATGCACATTCATGTATACACACATGTACTACATGACATATCATGTAAACACATGTATACGTTACATGCACATATTCATGTATACTACACATGTAATATACATGCACATATTCATGTATACACATGATACGTATACATGCACATATTTATGTATAGATACACATGTATACGTATACATGCACATATTCATGTATACAGACATGTATACGTATACATGCACATATTCATGTATATACACATGTATACGTATACATGCACTATTTATGTATAATACACATTATATGTATACATGCACATATTCATGAATACACACATGTATACGTATACATGCACATATTCATGTATACATACACATGTATACGTATACATGCACATAGTTCATGGTATATACACATTGTGCTAGTATACATGCACATATTCATGGAATACACACATGTATACGTATACATGCACAATTCATGTATACATACACATGTATACGTATGACATGCACATATCATGTATACACACATGTATACGTATACATGCACATATTCATGTAACTACACATGTATACGTATACATGCACATATGTATACACACATGTATACTATACATGCACATATTATGTATACACATGATACGTATACATGCACATATTCATGTATACACCATGTATACGTATACATGCACATATTCATGTATACTACACATGTATACTGTATACATGCACGTATTATGTATCACAACACATGTATAGCGTATACATGCACATATTATGTTATATACACATTGATACGTATCATGCACATATTATGTATACACACATGTATAGTATACATGCACATATTCATGTATACATACATTTATACGTATCATGCACATATTATGATACACAATGTATATGTATACATGCACATATTCATGTATACAACACAGTATAGTATACATGCACATATTCATGAATACACACATGTATACGTATACATGCACATAGTAGTATACAGAGTATATATACATGCACATATTCATGATACACACAGGTATACGTATACATGCACTATATGTATGTATACACACACCTGTATACGTATACATGCACATATTCATGTATACAGACATGTATACGTATACATGCACATATTCATGATATACACATGTATACGTATACATGCACATATATGTATACATACACATTATATGTCATACACATATTATGTATACATACACATTATATGTAGACAGGCACATAGTCATGAATACACACATGTATACGTATACATGCACATATCATGTATACAGACAATTTATAGTATACAGGCACACTATCATGATCATACAATGTATATGTATACATGCACACTATCATGTATACATACACATTGTCATATGTATACATACAGATCTTAATGTAGTACACACATGTATACGTATATAGATGCACATACGTATACATGCGTGTATGTACTACAAATGTGATGATAGTATACCATGACACATATTCATGAATACACACATGTATACGTCTACATGCGCATATTCATGTATACAGTACATGTATACGTACTCACATATCATGGATACACATATATATGTATATGCAACACATGATTACGTGATACAGAACATATTCATGTATACATACACATGTATCACGTATACATGCACATATTCATGTATACACACACATGTATACATGTATACATGGTGTATGTATACACATGTGATTATAGTATACATGCACATATTCATGAATACAGACAATGTATAGTATACATGCACATATCAGGTATACATACATATGTAAATGTATCATGCACATATTCAGTGTATACACACACATGTATACGTATACAGTGTGCATATACAAAGATGTGCAGGTATACGATGTACAGCACATATTCATGTATACACATGTGATACTACATGCACATATCATGTATATACACATGTATACGTATACAACACAGATTCATGTACACCATGTACGTAACATGCAATATCATGTATACAGCACATGTATAGTATACATGCACTATGATATACACATGTAGACGTATACATGCCATATTCATGTCATATCACATTATATGTATACATGCACATAGTATGAATAAACATGTATATATACAGTCACATATTCATGTATACAACACATGTATACGTATACATGCACAGATACATGATTACACACACATGTACTATGTATACAGACCATATTCATGTGTATATATGCACATATTCATGTATACACTGTATGTATACATGCACATATTCATGTATACACACATGTATACGTATACATGCACATATTCATGTATACAACACCAGTATACTATACATGTACATATCATGTATAAGATCACATGTAACGTATACAGCATATCATGTATACACACATGTATATGTATACATGCACATATTCATGTCATACTACACATGTATACGTATACATGCACATATTCATGGATACACACATGTATCGTTACTGCATATATCATGTATACTACACATGTATGTATACATGCACATATTCATGTATACACACATGAATTGTATACAGCACATATTCATGTATACACACATGTATACGTATACATGCTCATATTCATGTATATATACACATTTATGTATACAGCACATATTAATGAATATAAACATGTATACGATACAACACATATTCATGTATACACACATGTATACGTATACATGCACATACATGTGTAGACACACATGTAGATGTATACATGAACATATTCATGTGTACATGCAATATGTATCACACATGTATATGTATACTCCACATAATGTATACACACTGTATAGTATACATGCACATATCATGTATACACACATGTATACTATACTACAATTCGTATAGATCACATGTATACGTATACATACATCCATGTATACACCCATGTATGTATACATGCACATAGTAATACTGTGTATCATGCACAATTCATGGATACAAACATGTATCGTATACATGCACATATCATGTCTACATACCACTGTATATGTATACAGGCACATATTATACAACATGTATGTATACATGCACATATTCATGTATACATACATGTATAGTGTACATGCACATTCATGTATACTACCATGTATACGATACATGCACATATTCATATGATAAACATGTAGACGTATACTGCAATAATATGTTACAAACATGTATACTTATACATGCACATATTCATGTTATACCACATGACATATACTGCATACATGTACAGTATGTTACATGCACTATCATGTATACACACTGGATACGTATACATGCACATATTCATGTATAAACACATGTATATCGTATACATGCACATATCATGTATACACACATGTATTATACATGCATATTAGTATACATACACAGATATGTCAACTGCAAATATGAATACCACATGTATACGTATAAATGCACATATTCAGTATACATCAGAATGTATACGATAAATGACAGTACATTGTGTCATGTATACACACATGTTATATACATGCACTATTCATGAATACACACATGTATACGTAACATGCATATCCATGTACCAATGTTATGATACATGCAGATTCATGTGTATACATGCACATATTCATGTATACACCATGTATACGTATACATGCACATATTTATGTATTACACATGTATACTGTATACATCACATATTCATGTATACACACAGGTATAGCTATACATGCACATATTCATGTATCCACATGTATACGTATACATGCTATTCAGTATATACACATTTATATAGAACACACTATTATGTATACATGACACTATAGTATACATGCCAATTAGATAACACATGTATACGTATAATGCACATTTCATGTATACATACACATGATACGTATACATGCATTCATGTATATACACATGTATGTACATGCACATTGTATGATAATCAGATTATATCATAAAGTACATATTAATGAAACCAATGTATACTATACGCACATATTCATGTATACACATTGCATGTATAGTATACATGCACATATTCATGATACACACATGTATACGTATACATGCACATATTATGTATACAACATGTATATATACATCATTTAGTATGAACACATATATTACATGCACATATCATATATTACCCATGTACGTAAAAGCACATATTCATGATACATAACATGTATACGTATACATGCACATATTCATGTATACACCATGTATACGTATACATGCATCATATTCATGTATCATACCATGTATAGTATACATGCACATATTATGTATACAAACACATGTATATGTATACATGCAATATCTGTATACAGTATACTTATTACATGTATCATATACATGTGTGTATACAAATGTATAGAGTATACATGCACATTCATGTAATAAAATGTATACTATACATACATATCATGTATATACACATGTATACGTATACATGCACATATTATGTATCATACACATTATATGTATACATGCAAGATATGAATACACATGTATACGTATACATGCACATATCATGTATATACACATTTATACGTATACATGCACATATTCATGGTATATACCATGTATATGTATACATGCACATAGTATGTATACATACATAGTATACTATATACAGGTACATTCATGTATAGATACACATGTATACGTAGACAGCACATATCCATGTATACTACACATGTAATACGTAACATGCCATATTCATGTGTATACACTGCATGATAGCACGTGTAGTATTTCATACACATAGTGTCACGTATTGTATACATGCACATCGTCAGACACACCAGGAGACGATACATGCACATATTCATGGATACACACCAGTATCCGTAGATCCAGGCACATATTCATGTATACCTTACACATGTATACGTATACATGCACATCATCCTAGTATACAGACATGATACCGTATACCTGCACATCTTCATGTAGTACTACACATGTAGACGTATACATGCACATATTCATGGATAGACACATGTATAGCGTATACATGCACATCTTCATGAACAGACACGTCTACGTATAGACATGCACATATTCAGTGATACACACATGTATACGTATACATGCACGATATTCATGATATACATACACATGTCTATGCTACAGGCACATATGCATGAAAATACACACATGTATATGTATACATGCACATATATCATGGATACATCACAGGTATACGTAACATGCACATGTTCGTATATATCCACATGTGTGTATGTAGAACATGCGACATATGTGAATGAATATAAACTGTATACGTTAATGACACATATTCAGGAATACACACATGTATACGTATACATGCACATATCAGTGTATACCCACATGTATGATGTATAGCATGCACATATTCATGTGTCTACATGCACTATTCATGTATTACACATGTAGACGTATACAGTTGTGTATGCTACACAAGATGGCATGTATATGTATCATGCACATATCATGAATACAATCATGATACGTAGACATGCACATCTTTCATGTATAGATACACAGTATACGTATAATGCACATATCATGTATACACACATGTATATGTATACATGCACATATTCATGGTATACATGCACATATCATGTATAGACACACATGTATACGTATACATGCACAATCATGTATACAGACATGTACACGTATACATGCACATATGTAATGAACCACATGATGACGTGATAATGCACATATTATGTATGACACATGTATAGTATACATGCACATATTCAGTAGACACATGATAGTACATGCACATATTCATGTATACAACATGTAACGTATACATGCACATATTCTGTATATACACATGTATACGTATACATGCACATATTTATGTATAATACCAATGTTATACTTATACATGCACATATCATGTATACAGAATGTATCGTATACATGCACATATTCATGTATATACACAGTATCGTATACATGCACGTATTTATGTATACATACACATTTATGTATACATGCACATATAATGAATACACACATGTATACGTATACATGCACATATTCATGTATACATACACATGTATACGTTACAGACATATATCATGTAACATACAATGTGTATAGTATACATGCACATATTCATGGATACACACATGTATACGTATACATGCACATATTATGTATACATCACATGTATATGTATAATGCACATATTCATGTATACACAACATGTATACATAGCAGCACCTAGTCATGTATAGTCACACAGTAGACGTATACATGCACATATTTATGTAGAGATACACATGTATACTTATACATGCACATACTTCATGTATACAGACATGTATTACGTATACAACGCACATATCATGTATAGACACATGTATACGTATACAGAGCCGTATTTATCGAGATACATACACCATTATATGTATCATCATGCAATATTATGAATACACGCAGGTATACGTATACCTGAACATATTATGATACTACACATGTACACGTATAAAGCACCTGACGTATACAGGTGTGTATGTATACAAATATGTGCATGTAGATGGGGATCCAGCACATATTACATGGATACACACATGTACGACGGTATACATGCGCATCATCAGGATACAGCACATGTATACGTATACATGCACAATATATGATACAAACAGATGTCCGGATACAGTGCACATAGTCATAGTATACCACACATGTAGACGTATACATGCACATATTTAGGTATACATACACATGTATACTTCATACAGGCACATATTCATTGAAGACAGACAGGTATACGTATACCTGCACATATTCATGTATATACACATGGAGACGTATACATGCACGATACTTGATGTATACATACCAACATTATATGTATACATGCCACATATTATGGATAGACATACGCATTTAGATGTATACATGCACATATTCATGAATACACATGTATACGTTATAGCAGTGTGTATGATACACAAAGATGTGAATCGTTATGTGTACATGCCAGATCAGGTTATAACATGTATACTATACATGCACAGATTCATGGAGATACACACTGTATCTGTATACAGGACATATTTATGTATACATACACATTTATACGATACATGCACACATCTTCATGGAATACTTACACATGTACTTACGTATACAGGCACGATACGATACATGTGTGTATGTATACAATATGGCATGTATATGTATACATGAACATATGTCGGAATACACACAGATGTAGTACGTATAACTGCGACTTAGTAGGAATGTACACGACATGTATACGTAGACATGACACATATTCATGCTATACATACACATGTATACGTATACATGCACCTATTCGATAGTATTACACACGTATAGTATACAGTGACATAGTATGGATACATACGCATGGAGTACTGAGACAATGCACATATGCATGAATTACAGACAGGTATACGTATACATGCACATATCATGTATACACTCACATGTATAAGTATACATGCACCTCAGATTAGTGTATACATAACAACATTACATGTATACAGGCACAGATGTATGTATACCATACACATACTTTACATGTCTACAGCACATAGTACACGTATAAACATGTGCTACGATAGCATGTCGGTAGTACAAAGATGGCATGTAATACGATATACATGCACCGTATGTTCATGGACTCTACACATGGTATCGCGTATACATGCACATATTCATGTATGTACATAAACATGTATGACGTATACATGCACAAGTTATGTATACATTCACATTGTATAGAGCTAGACAGTGCACAGATCTCATGAATAGCATACACATGTCTACGTATACATGCACACATTCATGGATACACGACATGTAATACGTATACATGCACATAGTCATGTATACACACATGTATAGTAGACATGTCACATATTCATGTATAACGACATATTCATAGCTATACATGGACATATAATGAATATAAACATGTATAACGTATACAATACGCATACTTCAGGTATACAGCACATGGCTACGTCTACATGCACCTATACATGTATACTACACAGGTATACGTTACAGGACCACACATAAGGTAATACACATGTGTATCGTAACATTCGACCATATTCAGGTATACATTACACATGTATATGTCTACATGCACATATTCAGGTATACCAAACCATGTAGACGTATACATGACACATGTTGATGGATACACAGATGTGCAGTACCATACTGTGTAAAAGCACATATCGCATGTATAGATACACATGACTACGTATACATGCACAGATCCAGTGTATACCCACATGGATATGTATACATGCACATATTTCAGGTGTATACATGCACAGATGCATGTATACATACACATGATACGGGTACATGCACATATCATGTATACACATACACAGTGTACGATAGCATGCGCACAGAGTCATGTATACACACATGTATACGTATACATGCACATATGTATGTAGACATACACATTTACTATGTAGAATGCAACATATTCATGTATACACAACATGTAGACATCTACATGCCACATATTCCTGGAGTATACACCCTGGATACGTATACATGCACATATTTATGTAGCGATAAGACATGTGATACTTATACATGCACCCCTATATTCATGTATACAGACATGGACTACGTATGACATGCACAATTGCATGTATATACACCCACATTTTGTATCACGTATACATGCACGTATTGAGGTATACATACACAGTTATAGGTATACATGCACAGATTAATGCATACACACATGTATACGTTAGTACATGACCCATATTCATGGATACAGACACATGTATACGTATAAGCCCATACGTAGACATGTGGTATGTATACAAATAGTGCATGTATATTTAGTATCAGCACATATCATATGAGATACACACATGTATACGTGATACATGCACATATCTCAATGTATGGCCACACATGTATAGGTATACATGCACATATATAGGATACATGCACATATTCATG
Organism: Sander lucioperca; assembly: GCF_008315115.2. NCBI lineage: Eukaryota > Metazoa > Chordata > Actinopteri > Perciformes > Percidae > Sander > Sander lucioperca. Next base: position 23,974,169 of record NC_050184.1, on the reverse strand, counting down.
TATACACACATGTATGCGCTGATACATGCACATATGTATGTAGTGACTATCACATGTATACGGTAGGGACATGCACATATGCATGTATACAGACATGGATACGAGCTGCACATTTTGTTTTGTATCTTTTTATGCTATATTCATGATATACACATGTATACGTATACATGCACGTAGTCTGGATATCACATCCACATTTAGATGAGTATCATACCACATATGTATGTAGACATACACATTTATATGTATACATGCACATATTAATGAATCCACACAGTATACGTAGTACATGCACATCTCATGTATACATACCCATTATTACGTATACAGGCACACTGATTCATGCTATAATACACATGGATATGTATACCTGCACATTTCGCATACATACATAAGTTACTATGTAGACATGTACATATAGGAATACACACATGTATACGAATAAATGCACATACGTATACAGGTGTGGATGTATACAATATGTGCATGTGATATGTATACATGCACATGATTCATGAAGACACACATGTATACGTATACATGCGCAATATTCAGGTATACAGACATGGTAGTACGTATTACCTGCACATATTCATGGATACACACATACTATACGTGATACATGCACATATCATCTATATACACATGTAACGTATACATGCAGCATATTATGGATACATAAACATGTATACGTATACATGCACATATTCATGTATACACACATGTATGCGCGTAGACAGGCAGCATATATCCATGTATACACACACATGTATACGCATTACATGACAATGATTTATGATATACATACACATGTCTAGGTATACATGCACATAGTCTCATGTATGACATACTAGATTTAATGTATGACATGCACATATTTCATGTATATCCACAGGTAGACGTATACATGTGTGTATGTATACAAAGATGGCATGTATATGTGTACATGCACATATTCAGTGTATCAACATGTAGATGTATACATTGCACATATTCAGGAAAACACACATGTATCATGTATACATGCGCATATTTCATGATATACATACAGCATGTACTAGTGATACATGCACATAGGTCATATGATGCCACACATGTATACGTCAGACCATGCACATATTCATGTATACACACATGTATCCGTATATCAGGCACCTATATAGCCTGATACATGACATATGTATACGTATACATGCACATATTCAGTATAATACACACCTGGAGTATACATATACATGCATAGTGCAGGATACGACAGGTCTACGCATCCGAACATGCACATAGTGTGTCATGTACTACACACGGTATCCGTATACAGGACATATATAGATACAGACATGTACTACGTCATACCTGCACAGATTCATGTTATCACACAGTGTATACGTATCTGCAATAGGCATGTATACATCGACATGTCATACGTATACATGCACCGATACATGTGTACATGACATGTATACGTATACATGCACATCTCATGTATATACACAGGTCTACGTATACATGACATATCATGTCATACCGACAGTACACGTAGACAGGCACAACTATTCATGTAGATAACACATGTATCATGTAGACATGCACATATTCAGTATACACACAGTATAGGTCATACAGGCACATAGTACAGAATACACACATGTATACGTTATACATGCAAATATTCCTGGCTATACATAACATGTATACGTATGACAGCGACCTACGTATCCATGTGTAGGTATCAGCATATGTGCATGTATATGTATTTGACATGCACATATTCATGTAACACCCACAGTGTACGTATACGATAGATTCAGTATACCACATATAGATACTGACAGCACTAATGTAGTACACATACACATGTATAATGATGACATGCGCATATTCATGACTACAGAACCACTGTAGACGTATACATGCACTATATTCATGTAAATACACAGGTAACGGTGTGTTTATACATGCACCATATTCTAGGTATATACACATGGAGATCGTATACAAGCACACTAGTGCATGGATACATACACAGTGTATAGGATACAGCACATACGTATCATTGTGTGGTATGTATACACGATGTGATGTATCTGATCACATGCAGATTACATGTGTATAAAGGCCAAATCTCATTCTACATACACATGTAGCGTATATAGGAACATATTTCATGTGTACACACATGTATAAGTATACAGCATATTATTCAAGATACATACACCATGTAGATGTATCCATGCACAGATTCATGTATAACACCTGTATACGTATACAGGCAAAATGTATATGATACACAAATGGACTACGTATACATGCACATATTCGATGTATACATACACAGGTATACGTATACATGCACATATCATGGATTACACACATGTACGGATAGATGCAATAGTCATGAATAAACACATGTAGACGTATACATGCGACACTATTCATGGATACAACACAATGTATACGTATACAGGCACATATGCATGCTACATGACAGATTTATAGCGAGACATGCACATATTAAGAATACACACATGTATACGTATACATGCACATACTCATGTATACATACACATGCTATACGTAGACATGCACATATTCATGTATATACACATGTATATGTAGCATGGATGGAGTGTATACAACTATGTGCATGTATCATGTATACAGGCACATATTCATGAATACACACAAGTATACGTATCGACTATGCACATATCATGGTATACATACACATGTATACGAGCATGCACACTATCAGGTCTTACACCCACAGGTATATCGGTATATAGACACATATTCATGTATACAGACATGTACACGTCTACATGCACAAAGTCAGTACACCACTGTATACGTATACTGCAGCATATACATGTAATACACAGGTATACGTAGACAGCACATATTCAATGGTATAATTCACACATGTATACGTAGACATGCCACAGATTTCATGTATAACACACATGATACGTATACATGGCAGATATCCTGGATACATACACAGGTATATGTATACATGCACATAGTCATGTATACCACATGTAGACTGTATACATAGCACATATGCAGGTATACACACATGTATACGTATACATGCTCAGTATTCATGTATAATACACATTTATATGCTATACATGCACATAGTGGAATGATATAACCTGTAGACGTATACATACACATATTCATGTATACACCACATGTCGACGTATACCAAGCACATCATACATGTATACACACATGTATATGCTCTACAGAACAGCATTCAGGTGTAGACATGAAAATATCATGGATACACCACATGGATATGTATACATGCACAGATATCATGTATACACACATGTATACGTGTCGACAGCACCATATTGGCAGCGGATACACACATGTACGCAGCATATATCCATAGTACATATTCATGCTATACAGACACATTATGTATACATGCACATATTCAGGTATACACACATGTAAACAGATACCAGCATAGGCATGCATGTATACATACATCATGGCTATGTATACATGCACATATTCCTGAATACACACAGGTATACGTAGAGACATGCACATATTCAGGTAGAGATCACACATGTATAGTAGACATGCACATATCGAGTGTATACAACATGTATATGTATACATGCACCATCGAGTCAGTGATACATGACAGCTTAAGGTAGCCGTACAAAGTATACGTGACATGCACATATGTACACTGTATACAGACACATGTATACGTATACATGTCACATAGTCCGGATGTTTACCAAACATGTGATACGTATACATGCACAGATCTGTATGTATACATAACATGTATGTGTATACATGCACATATTCATGTATGACACAATGTATACATAGACATGCACATAGTCATGTATATACACAGGCATACGTATACATGCACAGATTTATGTATAGAGTACACAGGATAAAGATAACATGCACATATCATGTATACAGACATGTATACGATACATGCACATATTCATGTTATACACATGTATACGTATACATGCACGTATTATGTATACATACACATTATATGTATACATGCACATATAATGAATACACACATGTAGACGTATACATGCACATATTCATGGTATACATACACATGTATACGTATAAATGCACATACGTATACATGTGTGTATGTATACAAATACTGTGCATGTATATTTGTACATGCACATAGTCATGAATACACACATGTCTACGATACATGCACATATCCATGTATACACACATGTATATGTATACATGCACATATTCATGTGTATACATGCACATATCATGTATACACACATGTATACGTATACATGCACATATTATGTATACATACACTGTAACTTATACATGCACATATTCATGTATACAGACATGTATACGTATACATGCACATATTCATGTATATACACATGTATACGATACATGCACGTATTATGTATACATAACATTTATATGTATACATACACATATTATGTATACATACACATTATATGTATACATGCACCTATTAATGAATACACACATGTCTAGTATACATGCACATATTCATGTATACATACACATTTATACTGATACATGCACATATTCATGTATATACACATGTTATGACATGCACATATTATGTATAATACATATTATACTATATACATGTACATATAATGAATACACACATGTATACGTATAAATGCACATACGTATACTGTGTGTATGTATACAATATGTGCATGTATAGGTATACATGCACATATTCATGAATACACACATGTATACGTATACATGCGCATAATCATGATACAGACTGTATACGTATACATGCACATATTCATGTATACACACATATATTACGTATACATGCACATATTCATATATATACACATGTATACGTATACATGCACATATTTAGTATGACATACACATTATACTTATACATGCACATATTCATGTATACCCAACATGTATACGTATACATGCACATATTCATGTATCACACATGTATACGTATACATGCACATATTATGTATACTACACATTTATATGTATACATGCACCATATTTATGTATACATACTATTTAATGTATACATGCACATATTCATGTCTATACAATGTATATTAGACAGCAAAATTCATGTATAGTAACATGGTATGTATACATGTGTGTATGTATACAAAGATGTGCAGATGATATGTATAGCATGCACATATTCTGTATATACACATGTATACTTATACATGCACATATTCATGTTATACACATGTAATGTATACATACACATATATGTTACATACATATTATATAGTATACATGTTACATATTATGAATACACACATGTATACGTATACATGCACATATTCATGTATACTACACATTTATACGTATACATGCACATATTCATGAGTATACACATGTATAATGTATACATGCACGTGTATGTATACAATAGTGCATGTATATGTATATACATGCACAATATGAGATACACACAGGTATAAGTATACATGCGCATATTCATGGATACAGACAGATGTAGACGTCTACATGCACATATTCAGGTAGACACACACATGTATACGTTACATGCAATATACATGTATACAGACATGTATCACGTATACATGCACATATTCATGTATACACACTGGATACGTATACATGCACATAGGCATGTATAACACAATGATGTATACGTATACATGCACATATCATGTATACAGCACATGATATCGTATACATGCACATAATCATGTATACACACAGGTATACGTATACATGCACATATCATGTAGACATACACATGTATATGTTCTAACATGCACCTAGTCATGTATACCCACATGCGATAGGTAGACATGCACATATTCATGTATACACACATGATACGTATACATGCACATATTACTGAATACATACACATTGTATAGCGTATACATGCACACTAGTAATGTATACATAACCTGTATACGCGATACATGCACATATTTCATGTATAACACATGGATAAGTTATACATGCACATATACATGTATACAACATTAGTATAGTATACATGAACAGTATTAATGATACACACCTGTATGTGTATACATCGCACGCTATGCATGATAACAGACATGTATACGTATACATGCACATATTCACTGTGTATACACACATGATACGTATACATGCACATATCATGTACATCACACAGATACGATACCTGCACATATTCAGGTAACATACACATTTATATGTAAGACATGCACATATTAATGTATACACATGTAACGGATACTGCATGGGGTATGTTTATACATAGCAGCGCATGGAGATGTATACCTGCACATATTCATGATATACAATCAGTATACGTAGACATGCACATCCTTCAGTATAGATACACAGGTATACGTATACATGCACATATCCATGTCTACACACATGTATATGCAATAGACATGCACCATATTATGTGTATACATGCACATAGTCATGTATAGAGCACACAGGTATACGATAACATGCACTATACTGTATACAGGATGTACACGTATACATGCAATATTAATGAACACAAGTATACGTATACATGCAACATAATTCCTGTATACAACACATGCCTATACGTTATACATGCCACATATTCATGGCTACAGACCACTGTATACGATACATGCACATATCAGGTATACACCCATGTATACAGATACATGCACATATTCATGTATATTAACACAGGTATCGTATACATGCACATTATTTATGGATAGATACACAAGGTATACTTATACCTGCACATATTCATGTAGACAGAGCACTGTATACGTATACATGCACAGATTGCATGTCAAAGACACAGGTATACGTATACATGCACGTATTTAGGTATACAGACACATGTATATGTATACATGCACATATTAATGACTACACACATGTAGACGTATTTGACATGCACATAGTCATGTATACATACACAGGTATACGTATAAAGGCAACTACGTATACATGTGTATGTATACAATATGTGCATGTCTATTTTACATGCACATATGGGCATGAAATACAAAAATGGTAGTACGTATACATGCACCTATCGAGACTCCACACTGTATATGTATACATGCCCTATTCATGTGTATACATGCACATATACATGTATACACACATGTATACTGTATACATGCACATAGTAGTATAGATACACATGTACATTAGACATGGCCCATAGTCAGTAGACAGACATGTATAGTCTATACATGCACATATTCATGATATACAACATGTATACGTCGACATGCACAGATCATGTATCGACATACATGTATATGTATACATGTATGCATATTCTGAATACAGACATGTATACGATAAATGCATACGTATACATGCACATGTGTATGTATACAAATACTGTGCTACTGTAGCTGTAACATGCACAATCTTCATGATACACACATGTATACGTATACATGCACATTCATGTATTTACTATACACATGTATTGTAACACACATATGTGTATACATGCACATATGCATGTATACTACACATGTATACGTATACATGCACAGAGTCCATGTATACATACACATGTATACGTTACATGCCCACATATGTATGTATACTACAGCATGTATACGTATACTGGCACATATTCATGATAAACACATGTATACGTATACGATGCACATTTTATGTATACATACACATGTATATGTATACCTGCACATATTCTGATACATACACAATTAATGTATACATGCAATACTTCATGCATACACAAGTAGACGTATACATGCACGTGTCATGTATACACAGAGTGCATGTACATGTGTACATGCACAAGTTCATGTATATACACATGTATACGTATACATGCACAATATTATAGCTATACATACACAGTGATATGTATACGATGTACATATCAGACTACAACATGGATTATGTATACATACGCATATAGTAGAAAGACCTGTATAAGCTATACTGCCATATTCATGTATACTTACACATGTATATCGTATACAGGCACATATTCATGTATCTATAACATGTATATGTATACATGCACATCATATTTAGGTATACCTACACATTTATATGTATAATGGCACATGTACATTACGATCATACACACATGTATACGTATAAGCCCATATTCATGTATACATACACATGCATACGTTACATGCACATATTCATGTCTAGATACACAGGTATACGTATACATGCAGATGTCCATGTATACACACTAGGGGCATGTTATGTATACATGCACATATTCAGTGAATACATGGCACAGTATTCACGTCTACAGGACACGCATGATCAGGTATACAGGCACATGTCTCAGGTATACAGCTGCACACGATCATGCATCTACTACGAACACCCTGTATATGATACATGCACCATATTCTGTATACAGGACTGTACACGTATACTGCACATATTCACGTATACACACATGTATCGTAGACATGCACTAATTCATGTTACTACACCATGTATACGTATACGAGCACATATTCATGTATACATACACAGGTATACGTATACCTGCACAGATTATGTATACATCACATGGATACGTCAGTACATGCACTATATTCAGGTACATACACCTGTATATGTAAACAGACATCTACGCTACACAGCAGAGGTATACCATGCAATATGCGTAGACACACATGATACGTATACATGAACGTCAGGTATTATGTAGACATACACATGTATATGTATACATGCACATAGTAATGAGCACACTGATGACGTAGAATGACATAGTCATGGATACATACACATGTATACGTATACATGCACATAAGGATACATGTGGTATGTATACAAATATGTGCAGGTATATGTATACATGCCACATTATGAGAGTACATGACACCAGTGTATATGTAACACGCATCATGTCCTGTGTATCCAGCACATATTCATGTATACCAACAGTGGAGACGGATACATGCAATGGTCAGGAATACACACATGTAGGTGACATAGTAAGGTACCTGCACTAGTCATGTATAGATCACACAGTATACGTTATAGAAGCACATATCATGTATACACACCTGGAAGTACACATGCACATATTCATTGTCTCACAGGCACACATCATGTAACAAACCATGTATTGTAGCATGCACATGTATCGGTGTTATCATGCACATATTCAGCTATACATACACAGGTATACGTCTACATGCACACTATTCATGATACACACAGGTATGCACGTCTAGTATACATGCATTCATGGATACATTACACTGTATTATGTAGAATCCTTGCACATATTCATGTATACAGACATGTACCCGTATACATGCACCTATTCATGCTAATGACACAAGTATACGTATACATGCACATATTCATGGATAGTACACATGTATGACGTATACATGCACCTTTCCTGATACAGCACATGTATACGTATACATGCCACATATCATGTGTAGACATGTATACGTACGACATGCACGATAGTATGTATACATACACAGTTTATATGTATACATGCACAAATTATTCATGAATACACACATGTATACGATACATGCACTACTTCATGTATACATACACTGTATACGTATAACATGCACTACGATACTGTGTGTATGTATACAAATATGTGCATGTATAGTATACAGCAAATATTCAGGAATACACACACATGTAGACGTACATGCACATATCAATGTGGATACATGCACATAGTCATGTATACACCTGCAAATATTCACGAGTACATGCACATATTCATGATATACAAACATGTGATACGTATACATGCACATATCCATGTATACATACACAGATACTGTATACATGCACCTATGCATGTATAGAGACATGATATACGTATACATGCACATATTCATGTATAGACCCATGTATACGTATACATGCACGTATATGTATACATACACATTATATGTAACATACCAATTTATGTATACTACACATTTATATGTATACATGCACATATTAATGAATACACCATGTATAGTTATACATGACATATTCATGTATACATACACATTTATACGTATACATGCACATATTCATGTATATAACATGTATATGTATACATGCACATATTTATGTATACATACTATTTTATATATATACATGTCATATTAATGAATACAACAGGTATACGTATAAAGCACATACGATACATGTGTTATGTATACAATATGTGCATGATATGTATACATGCACATATTCAGAATACACACATGTATACGTATACATGCGCATATCAGTATACAGAAATGTTACGTATACATGCACATATTCATGTATACACACATATATACGTTTACATGCACATATTCATATATATACCACAGATGTATACATGCACATATTTATGATACTACACATGTATATTATACATGCACATATTCATGTATACACACATGTATCGTATACATGCACATATTCATGTATACACACATGTATACGTATACATGCACATATTATGTATACATACACTTATATGTTACATGCACATATTCATGTATACATATATTTAAATGTATACATGCACATATTCATGTATATACACATGTAAGTATACATGTGGTGTATGTATACAAGAGTGCATGTATATGTATACATGCACATATTCATGTATATACACAGTATACTTATACATGCACATATCATGTTAACACATGTATATGTTAATTACACATTTATGTATACATACACATTTATACGTATACATGCACATATTCATGAATACACACATTATAGTATACATGCACATATTCATGTATATAACATGTATATGTAATGGCACATATTTATGTTATAAACATTATTATATATATACAGTAACTATTAATGAATACACAACATGTATACGTATACATGCACATAGCATGTTAGACATACACATGTATACTATACATGCACATATTTAGGTATACACACAGGTATACGTATACATGCACATATTGACTGTATACAATGTATACTATAATGCACATATTCATGTATAAACATGTATACGTATAAATGCACATATCATGTATACACAGGTATACGTATACATGCACATATTATGTACATACAATGTATATACATGCACATATTCATGTAATACACAGTAACGTATACATGCACATATTTATGTATTATACACATTATATGTATACATGCACATATTCATGAATACAAACATGTATACGTATAACAGCACATATTATGTATACATAACATGTATACGATAATGCACATATTCTGTAGATACACATGTATATGATACATGCACATTATTATGTATATACACATGTATATGTATACATGACATATAATGTATACACACATGTATATGTATACATGCACAATTCATGTATCAACATGTATACGTATAAGCACTATTTCATGTATATACAAATGTGCGGATACATGCACATTCAGTATATACACATGTTGATACGTATACATGACATATTCATGTATACATACAATGTATATGTATACATGCACATATTCATGTTATACACATGTATACGTATACATGGTGTATGTATACACAAACATGTATATGTGTACATGTACATATCATGTATATACACATGTATAATTTTACATGCACATATTTCATGTATTAACAGGTATATGTATACATACACTATTATGTACATAAACATGTATAGTTATAATGCACATATTCATGTATATATACACATTATACGATTACATGCACATATTCATGTATACACATGTATATGTATACACACATATCATGTATAATTACTATTTATATGTATACATGTACATATAAGGATACACAATGTATACGTATACATGCACATTTCATGTTTACATACACATGTATACGTATACATGCAATATTCATGTATATACACATGTATATGTATACATGGTGTATGTATACAACATGTGCATGTATATGTATACATGCACATATTCATGAATACACACATGTATACGTATACATGCAAATATCATGATACATACACATGTATACGTATAACATGCACATATTCAGATACACACACATGTATAAGTTATATACACATATTATGTATACAGACATGTACACGTATACATGCACATATTCATGTATACACACATGATACGTATACAGCAATATTCATGTATATACACATGTATTTGTATACATGCACATATTCATGTATACACATGTATTTTGTTTTGTTTGTTCGTATACAGCAGATATCATGTATACATACACATGTATATGTTACATGCACATATTCATGTTACAAACATTGAGGTATCATTGCACATATTTCATGTATACACACATGTATACGTATACATGCTCATATTCATGTATATATACACATTTATGTATACATGCACATATTAATGAAATAAACATGTATACGTATACATACAATATTCAATGTATACACACATGTATTACGTTACATGCACATATACTGTATACACACATGTACATGTATACATGGAACATATTCATGTGATACATGAAAATATTCATGTATACACATGTTTATGTATACATGCAACTATTCATGTATACACACATGTATACGTATAACATGACATATATGTATACACACATGTATATCTATACATGTAAATATTAGGTATACATACACATTATACGTATACATGCACATATTCTGTATACACACATGTAAGTAGTACATGCATATATTCAGTATAAATACATTGTATATGTATACATGCACATATTCATGAATACACACCATGTATACGTGACATGACATATCATGTATAGACACATGTATATGTATACATGCACATATCAGGTATACAACAAGTATATGTATACATGCACATATTCATGGTAACATGCACATTGATGTATACAGAAATGTATACGTTACATGCACATATGATGTATAATACACATGTATACGTATACATGCACATATCAGATACAAACATGTATACGTATAATGCACATATTTATGTATACATACACATTTATATGATACATGCACATATTCATGTATACACACATGTATAATATACATGGCATATCATGTATATACAATGTTACGTAACATGCACATATTTATGTATAATTAACATGTATATTTATACATGCACATATCATGTATAATACTTGTTATGTATTTACATGTACATATTATGTATTTAACATTGTATAGTATAATGCAAGTTATTTGTGTATAATTATATCAGTTTATGTATCATGCCATATTATGATACACACATGTATAGTATACATGCGCCTATTCATGTTACATACATGTATAGTATAATGCACTAGTTTTGTGGTATGTATACAAATGGTGCATGTTATTTGTATATGCACATTCTTGGATAACACAAGGTAGGTATACATGCACATTCATGTATACAACATGTATACTATACATGCAATATTTGTGTATAAATGAACATTTATGTATACAACATGTATACGTACATTTTTTATTTTGTAAATGCACATGATTTTATCATGTATATATTTGTATGAAGGTATATGTATACATGCAATATTAATGTTATATCAATGTATAGTTTACATGAAGTTTTAGTATATACCATTTTATGTATACATACACTATTTTGTATACATACACATTATATGGTATACATGAAAAGGTAATGAATACACAAATGTATACGTTATATGCACATTTCATGTTACATACACATTTATTCGTATAAATGCAAATTAATGTATATACACATGTATGTATACATGAATTTTATGTTACTTAATATTTATTGATATAATGTAATATTAATGAAACACAATGTATTTGTATAAATGGCTATTCGTATAAA